>NW_023276808.1:1099934-1185897 GCF_003668045.3 Cricetulus griseus
ATTATAGTTCTTACTTGACAACTGTTTTGTTATTTATAAAGAAGGGGGAGATTTTGGGACCCAGACACCACAGGGTCTCTGAGTTGTTTTCCAGCATAACCACGGGGACCCCCTCTTTATCTGACCTCACCCTACTAACATCAATATCCTGTTTTGAACCCTTTCACCTGGGGTTTTTGTAAGTTTGTAGGCTGCTCCACAATAAAGGTGAGAGTCATTCTCTCAGAAAGTGGACCAGGCGTCTTGTTGTTCATCCAAATCTCCAGGCTTTCACCCAATACTTGGACTTAATGGTGGCCAAGGGCAGCCGCAGAGCAGCATGCACAAACAGACTCAGCTATCTGCTGAAATAGACGATGGTTCCACAGCAAGGTTAACACTGTCATCCTAACATGTCATAGATTTTCAGGTTTAAAATAAACCCAGGAGCCAGAGTCCTCTGGGAATACATCATGCCTAAAAACTAATCAAAATGCCTTTCTTTAGTCAACATGATTCCCAGAAAGAATTAAATATGTGTTTGCTCATGTCAAGTCATTTTAAGTGAAAAGAGAAAATACTTTTATATTATATGTACATGCTTAACTGTCCTCTCTCTTCCCATGAGTATATAAGGAAATGCTAAGACATATAATTAAATAATGGTCAATTTTTTCGAAAAAACTATTTCAGAACAAAGTGTATGTATGTATGTGTACATGGACATATACATGTAATGCAAATTTGACTTTTAATGAACACATATATTTCAAGAGGTAGCTTTAAATATGGAAAGCACGTAACAGATCATTCATTCACCCAAGTTCTTTATTTCACAGAAAAAAAAACACACAAAATAAAACACCCAGAAGCTGAGTACTCCTATCAGGCCTGTCTGTGCAATAATGGTATGTGCACACACATAAAATGCACAGCAAGGCTCTTCTTAAGTCCAGTCACACAGGTACATTCTTCTCCCCTTGAGTCCGGGCCAGCACCCCCTCTACCCAGGCTCCTGCAAAGCACTGACCAGCGATGCTATTTTCCAGAGGTTTGTGTGATTGCAGGAGGGGGGCCCTGCAATCTGACTCACTCTCATTCACCACTGCACCTTTAGCACCAGGAGGTAGTCATTTAACTGTGTGGAGCAAATATTTAACTGAGCATTGAATGAATGATAATCACTGTTATGAACAACTGAAAAAATTCATACTTCATTAATGTCATTTTCTAATCATTTTGGAAATGTGGGTACAGCCTAGTACCAGGGGAGCTTCGAAACAGCTGAATAGAGAGTTCACATTCCCTCTGTGTGGGTGTCTCTTTCTCTCTTTAGTTCTGAGTTTTAAGCAGGGTCTTTAGAATTGCTGAGATCATGTTCTGCTCACTGAGCCACACCCAGCTCTAAACAGAACTAACAATTACTCTGTATCTGATGACAAAGGCTTGAAACTTTGCCTGTGGCAGCGTGCCCTGTCCTTCAAGGCACAGCCATGTTGGGCTTTGTGGATTTCCTGACACACAAATCATTACCTGGTGTCTGGAGCATTGAAATTCATGAGAGCTTTCCCATAAGACAGTAGGCCAAGGGACACGAATAATCTGTATAGAAAGTGAGGATCCCATTAATATCATAATTTAAAATAATAACGTCCCCCAGCAATAACAATCATTTAAAAAGTAAGACTTAATCAGTTTCTGGAATATAGAAGCACGATGACAAATGCTTTCCACAACACAGCTGGTAGGGAGCAGCACCTACAACCTTAGAGGTGAGGGCCACAGCTGTGGGCAGAGGACTGGCAAAGACTGGTGTCACCCCAGAGGCATGGGAAGCAAAGCAGGGAGCCTTCTTCTCTTCTCAGCCATACCCAGGCTTTTGCTTTACTTCAGATTCTGGGGGTCTCTTGCATCTCTTGGCTTGTTGGCCCACCCTCCAGTTTCCAAGTCAACAGCCTAGCTCCTTTATATCTTGCCTCTTTCTCTCATCTCTGCTTCTGTTATTACATGTCCCATTCTGACACCAACTCTTTTCTTCTGTTCCCTTTGAGGCCCCCAAGGCTGCATGGGACACATCTGGATGCACTCTCCATCTTAAGATCTGCAGCTTAGTCACTCGTGCAGGTGTCTTTTTGCCAGTAAGGAGCCGAAGATTAGAATACTGGAGAGCTGGAGATTCCCAGAGCCACCACATCGTAATTTCACCATGTGAAACATAACAAAAGGAATCAGCCAGCTTTCCATGTGTAAAACTATGTCAGCTGGGGCTGGAAAGATAGTTCAGTGCTTAAGAGCATGTGTACTGCTCTTTCAAGAACTAGAATTTAGTTCCCAGAACTCATATCAGGTGGCTCACAACTGTCATTCTCCAGCTACAGGGGTATCTGATGCCTCTGGCCTCTGCTGGAGCCTATACTTACATCCTCAAACCCTTTGCCCCCCACAGATAAATGAATCTTTAAAAGTAGGTCATATGCTGAGTTTGCTGTCACACATTTCTAATCCCAGTACTTGGGAGGCAGATGCAGGCTGATCTTGGCCAGCCTGATCTACATAGAGAGTTCCAGGTCAGTCATGGTGCTGGAAGCAGCTGACTGCAAATGGCCCTTCTCTTGCTCTTCCCAGCTGTCTAGCATCTCTGATTGCACTTTCACTCTATGATAAAACTTCCTCCCAATTCCTTACTTTGTCTCTGAATTCTTTCTTTGGCAAGAACCTATAATACTAGGCAGAGATCTTAAACTCAACTGCTCTCTGTTTGTTCCCTCTCCAGCTATCAAAACTGGCTACAGCTTCACTGTAGAGAGGTGCCTAACCTGGGAAGAACTTCCTGTTAGCCTACAGTATTATTAATTAGCCAAGAAAATACGGCTGGGGGCTGGTTCAGTTAGGAAAGTGCTTGTTGCACAGCTTGAGGACAGGAGTTCAAATTCCAGGCACCCATATAAGAAGTTAGGTACTACAGTGCTTGACTGCAATCCCAGCCCTGAGGAGATGAGAAAGGATGATCTCTGGGACTCAATGACCCAAGTGGTCGAGTCAAATCAATAATCAATGAGTTCCAGGTTGAGTGAGAAACTCTGCCTTTGGTCAAAAAGTCAAGAAGTAATCAGGAAAAACATGCAGGGTCAATCTCTACCTACACACACACATGCACAAATATACACACTAACACATGCACACATAAATAAATGCAAGGAAGACAGATAACTGTATGTGTTAGCCATGTTCATCAGCAAGTGTACCAAGTCATGGCACTAAAGAGACCGCATTCACCAGCAACACAAGCACACAGTTTCCTCTCTTTCTGCACCAGTCTAAAGTACAGGAGACTTCTATTCCCAAACACAAACAGTAGGGACCAAAATCAGGAATCATCCAAGAACTTTGGATTGTCCCTTCCTACAGAGCAAGCCAGTAAAAAAATGCCTAGACCCTTTCAGAGTTAAATAGCATGGCTTGCCCATGAATAAAGAAAATTATTTTTATTTTAGAAAGTAAGAGCCTATGATACTATGATTCTAAATCTCAAACACAGCCCTGTAATTTCATTATGAATTTTGCATTTTTGACAAAGTAAGTGAAATTATAAAGAGTACCCACAGCATTGTGGGGGAAGAAAAATCAAAGTATTATAGTGTAGTTACATTATCTGGTGTGAAATGGACATCAAATGTAAGAAGCTTATTGTCCACCCCTGTTTTAAATATTATATTTAATTTAGGATACATAGAACATTGCCAACCATTTACAAAATGGTTAGGATTTGAAGGTAAACTGTTCCCCACAGATTCACACATCTAATGACTTGTCCTCAGCTAGTGGCACTGTTTTTGGATGCTGTGGAATCATTAGGAGGTGGGGACCTAACAGGAGGAAGTCAGTCTCTGGGGATGGGATCTTAAGATTTACAGCCCTGCTCTTTGTCAAGATTATACAAATGCAGCCAAGTGCCCATCACTGCAGCCCAAGCTGCTTCTGTCACCACCACACTTTCCCTCTAAGCATGAGCCAATACAATCCTTGCCACTGTAAGCGCTTCCTGTCAGGTTCTTGTTCGTGACGATAGGAAAGTAGCCAATATAGACTATTGGCACTGAGAAGATCGGCTGTTTAGATTATATGCTGACTGTGTTGTTCTCAGACTTTTGGAACTGGATTATGGGAGGAATGCGGAGCAGCCAGAGGTGTTGTCTAAAGAAGTTCTAGAATGCTGTGAGTGGCACTGAACAGCCTAAGAGTGGGTCTGTGAAAAAGCAGACTGCCTATGGAAATACGGATAGTAAGCAGGCCACTAACAAGGCTCCGGAGTGAGCTTGAGGAAGTCACTGTTACCTTCCAGCCACATCTCACTGGTGTGCTGGGAATTCTAGTGAGGCTCAATCAATAGCCACGGACTAATTTGTTTAGCAGAGTAAATTTCCATACAGCATGGAAAGCAGGCCATGGCATGGTTATTCTTCTCAGCCTTTAGTGTGTTGTAAATATGGATTCTCAGCAGAAAGTAGAGCACTGAAATGGCACAAAAAGACAAAAGTTAGTTGGTGAGGCCAGGAGCAGGAGTAGCTTAAATACAGAGCAGGTGATGAGCAAAAAGCACCTGCCACAGGTGTATCCAGCTCACAGAAGTGCTGTGGGGACCCAGTTTCTCTGGGTTTCATGCACTAAAGACCACAGTTCTCCAAGAATCATCCTAGCCTTCATCACCACCCATCTGGTCATTGACTTAATCATATAATAAATACATATAAATGTTATAGAACTGCTTTAATCTACCACTAGTGAATAGTTAAGTCCCCTAAGAAAGATATGTGGGATGTTGAGAAGGTTCAGTGGGTAGAGTGCTTGCCACCAAGCCTGATGACTTGCATGCTCAGCATCCAGAGGGGTGGTTCCGCATTAACCTTCAGGCCACGCCCCTTCTCAGGGTCAAGGCGGAGCTTCAGGCGTCGCCCCTGGTGATTGAACATCGAGGCTCAGACCAGGCTCCTCCCGCTTCTTTCCACCCTCCATTCCACAGAGAAGCCAGCTCTGGAGGAGGCGAGCACTCAGCAGGGAGCACGTCAGCCCCGCCCCTGAGCTCCGCGAGTAAACCCCGCCCCTGCTCTCTGCTCGGCCACGCCTCCGGCCCCTCGGCCCCGCCCCTGCTCTCTACTCGGCCCCGCTCTGGCCCCGCCCCTGCTCTCTGCTCGGCCCGCCTCCGGCCTCTCGGCCCCGCCCCTGCTCTCTGCTCGGCCACGCCTCTGGCCTCTCAGCCCCGCCCCTGCTCTCTGCTCAGCCCCGCCTCTGGCCTCTCGGCCCCGCCCCTGCTCTCTGCTCGGCCCCGCCTCCGGCCTCTCGGCCCCGCCTCCGCTCCCGGGCGCTCGCTCAGCTGCTGGGCATCCGCGCTTCTCGGCCATGGAGAACCCTGGGAGTCTGGACAAGAAAGTCAAGCTGAGCTACACCGCGCAGAACGGGGGGAGTGGAGGCCGCGGGCGGGAGCGCGAGGAGCGGGGGCGGCTGTGGCCAAGTACTGTACCCTCAGAAGGTTCTTTCCTCTGTCGTCACTCACTGGTTGCAGAAGCTGAGATGGTAAGCACGAAGGTGGAGACCGTCCAACTTTGGAGGCTGCAAAGGCCTTGGTTTTAGGTTTAGATGGAATTTTTTATTCCACAGCTATCAGGATCCTGAGGTTTAAATTCAGTCTTGCAAATCATCGCTTGCCCTTGGCAAGTCAGGGGGAAGGAAAAAGCTGTTTCAGGCAGATGTTCTTTTGAAGTCATTAATTTATCATGTCTGCCATCAGGATCAGGAATTCTTATTGTCTCCTTTCATTCTTTTCCTTAACTTCTTAGAAGGTGAGGGGGGCGGCGGAGATAAAGGGAGAGCAGGATATTGGGAGGAGACCTGGATTCCTAACCTGGGCTCTAGTCCCAGCCTTGCCATTTGTAAGTTGGACGATCTTGAGGGAAGTCACTCTACTTTGAATCTCAGATGACTGAGGGTGTAACAGTGTGCCTTTTGCAGGATTGTTTTTATTTGAAAGGGAGGTGAAGCATTCCAACAGGTATTTTATGGGTAGAGAAGAAAGTTGATTAAACTGGAGTATTTAAAAATAATTTCAGTGGGGCCTCTGGCAGTGGGTCAGTATTTATCCCTAGTATACGAATGGACTTTGGGAGCCCATTCCACATAGAGGCATACTCTCTCAGCCCAGGCCCTGCTCCAAATGATATGACAGAGTTTGAAGATTCCCCATGGAAGGCCTCACCCTCCCTGGGGAGTAGAAAGGGGGTGGCGTAGAGTGTTGTTGGGGGACAGGGGAGGAGAGGAGGAAGAGGGAACTGGGATTGACAAACATGCAGCTGTTTCTAGAAAAAAAAGGAAAATAATGATTTCAGTGAAAAAAAGAACTGATACAAAGACATATGACCGTTTAGGTGACTTTGTAAATTGTATTTCAATGGGTTCTTAGGTGTGTGTGTGTGTGTGTGTGTGTGTGTGTGTGTGTGTGTGTATGTGTGTGTGTGTGTCTTTGCCTCTGTGTATGTCTCACTGTGAACATCTATTTGTCTCTCTCTTTCTATGCTTCTCTATGATAAAAAGATCATAGGTCAGTTTATGCTTGGACTTGGCTGAGATTCTGATTCAATAAGGTAAAAACATGGGTCAGAAGACTTCTGCACTATGCCTTACACTACATGAGATTCTCAATTCTGTCCTTGTAATCCTCACAAAATTATTGCTGACATCTGGGAAAGGATTAAACCCATCCTCAAAATGTTTTTTTTTTATTTATTTCTGTCATCAAACATTGCTCATTGGTATATGGGATATCACTGAATTAGGAAGGTATTCTCTGTCTACACAGAAAGGCATATCAATTTTGTGTGGTGGTTAATAATGATTTTCAAGATGATAAGATCTAGTTCAGTCAAGGGACCCTTCTCCAGGCACAATTGTGAGGGCTTATCTACATCTTATTTTTCTCAGTGTATGTTTATGAGACAGGAGCTTGTACATTTAGTTCGTTGAGATGAGAAGACTCTTCCCCCTTCTAGAAGTGATAGCAACATTCCAGTCCATGGTATTGGTAAATAGTAAGCACCAACATGTATCATTATCACCATCCTTTGTTTGGGAAAACTTTGTTTTGTAATGACTCCCATATTGTCTCTGCCTCCTTCAGGCAAGACATTGTCTCATGTCTTCTGTCTTGGTGTTTCAGACAGCTCTTCTGAAATTACCTAATTCACAAAGAGTTGCTTACCCCTGAGGAGGTTTTAATTAATTAAAGGTTTTTAAATGGGAAAACTGGATATTAATCTTGATCACCTGAGGTGATAAGATCCACCTATAGGTGCTTGGTAGCACCTGCTTTCCCAAATCTCTCTCGAAAACCTGCTGCATCTCAGAAAGCAAAATAATGACAAACAGTGATGCTTCCCACAGAGATACTCATGAACACTCCCACAGAGTACTTAAACAATCCTCCAGAGACAAGACTCATTGTTTTTTTGTGTCTACATTTCCCATCTCCTCTCTGGGGTACTGGAAGGCCAAGCAGGAGTGCTGAATCCATTAAACATGTGCTATTTCTTTTTTCTTTTTCATTTAAATGAATTTATTTCTTGTAACTTTGCTCTGTTTTCATTTGTGTTTTTGTTCAGTTGTAAGAACAGTTTTTAATTTGTGGTGGATTAGAGGCTAGCTTAATAATGGAATAGGATATTGTTGAATGTAATATGCCAGGAAACATACATTCAGAGCTGACAAGGGCAGTATGCTACTTCAGAGTTGTTTTGATTTGCATTTCCCTGATTGCTAAGTATCTTGAGCACTTTCTTAAGTGTCTTTCAGGCATTTTAGATTTCTCTATTGAGAAGACTCTATTTTTATTCTGTATCCTACTTTTTAATTGGATTTTTGGTGTTTCGGTGATAAGGTTTTGAGTTCTCTGTATATTTTGGAAATCAGGCTTCTGTCAAATGTAGGGTTGATGAATATATTTTCCCATTCTCTGGGGCTGCCTTTCTGTCTTGTTTACTATGTCCTTTGCCTTACAGAAACTTCTCATTTTCAGAGTCCCATTTATTAATTCTGGATCCCAGTCTTAGTGCTACTGTTGTTAGGTTCAGGATTCCTGCTACTGTACAGATTCTATGAGGGTACCTCCTATATTGTCTTCTAAGATATCCAGTGTGGCTGGATTTATGTTGAGGTCTTTGGTCCATTTGGACTGAAGTTTTGTGCATGTGCTAGTCTTTTACTAGCCAGCACCCAATTATGCCAGCACTATTTGGTGAAGATGCTTTCTTTTTTATATTGTATAATTTTAGCTTCATTTTCGAACATCAGATGTCCATAGATAATGTGGGACCATATCATGGTTTTAATTTGATTCCACTGGTCTACCTATCTTTAAAATTATTTTTGTGATGTTCTTTGATTGAGCATCATTGGGGTGTATTTACCTGAAAGAAAAGAATTATAAGTAGATTCTGATCCATAGCACGTGATCACCTCCATTTCTGGAGAGAGTTCTAGAGCCTGGTGCCTCCCTTTTTTGAAGAAATATCAGTAGATCTATATTATAAACAACAGTTCAAAGGTCATTTTGAGGACTTTTTGTGAAAGTTGTGAAGTCTGTGTTTATTTAATTTTTATACCCATAGAACTATAGGAAGCTATATAACATTGGTCAAGATCACTCTTTTCCTTTTCTATGTTTTCTTTGGTCTTTTGATTTAAAGTTGACAATACTTTTCCTGCCTTATTTCTTGGCTTTTTGTTGCCAATCCCTTCATTCTTTCAAAAGTATTTCATATAATTTTGATTGTTGTATCTTGTGACAATTATAGACATCATATGATGTGAATCTGTGTACTGATTTTCAGTAATGTATAATGGTAACCTAGTTTTATTCATTTTTTAAAAAACTATTGGACATTCACAAATTTGTCTTCATAAAAATTTGTATGTTATCAGTTCCTGAAGGTTTTGCTTTTTGGGGAAGTTGCTGTGGAGAGACAGGTTTATTTTTTCATGTTTATCTTAGTTGCCTCTTCCCATTTTCTGGCACAGTGTCATATTTGTGTTCTCCAGTTGCTGCTGCCTTCATGTTTGAGTCTTTGCTGCTTAAGTGATTTATATTATTAGTATATGGACTTTGGATTTTAAAACCTTCTCATGTATTGTTGTCTTTGTCTCCTAATTAACCTCAGGTATCAACACGATAAATCCTAGGGTCATCTGAGCAAACATTGATTGAGTGTGTTCTTAGACTGAATGTCTGATTCTGCCTGAAAAGATTTTGTTGACTGGTGGTTGATATGGGAAGAAGACTTCCCCTGAGATGGCAATGTCTTTTATCAAGTGAACCTGGGCTGCTAAAGAGAACGAGCTGAATATAAGACAGTGACAGAGCAAAGGAGAAAATCAAGAAACATTTTTCTACATGCTTTTCCTTCAGTGCCTAACTTGAGTTTCTCCCCTAAGCTCTCAAAATGATAGACACTGGCCTAAGTGTAACAACAAAATGAGGACATTACCAGAGTAGCTTTGACTTACGTAATTTAATCATAGCAACACCATTTCCTTTAACATTTCCCAGAATTCTTTAAGGCATTAATTCATTTTAACTTTCAGGACCTCTATCATCTTTATAAATATGGTCTTAATTGTTCTTCATCTGTGCTGGAATATTGGTGATTTGCTGTAGTACAATAGCTGGAATCTGGTAGTGAGTTATTGTTCTTGAGGTTCTTGGTTATGTTTTATGCTGGTGTCCAGTTATCTTGCTTTGAGGTGATTGCATGTCTAGGTGATGATTTCTCAGTTTTTCTTTGTTGGAAGGGTGTTCTTTCCTTGGCTTTTATTTACTTTCTGATCTTCTGATCTGAGGGCCTATGGTTGAACAGGGCATGTCATCCCAATTTGGGGGCTGGAAATCTTGCTGTAGGTGTGGACTTTGTTCTAGCAGAGAATACATGCCAACATTTGAAGTTGAAAGAAGGGAAGAGAGGAGAGAACCTGGTGATAGTATTTAGGGGGCATGGAGAGACTTGGAGAGGTCTGTGGTCAGGTGGCCCATAAGGACTTCTGGCAGATGCTGTATCCTTTGAGCACAGGTTTTCCTCTATAGTTGGAGGCTACAACTTAGAGATGAGGAGGGAATTGGATTGTAAATAGTGTTGGTCATTATTTAAAGAATGGAGAAGATCCACTGGAGAGAAACCAATTTGTAAATTGTACAGTTGGTCCAGAAGGGTGTCTTTGCCTCAGTTTGCCTACCAGTTCTCTCTTGGGTGACCTGCACTTCAGCAGAGGATATTAATCCAATTTGTTCATGGGGTTATGGATTTGGGGTCATGGATTTGAGCTACTGATATATTAGAAGACTCTGTCTGGGATTGTAGGTAAATAATGTTCTACAGAAATGTACATTTAAAATATTGTCAGTATCATGCTTTCAGTTGCACACATATATGTGATATTTTAGAATGCCATGACCTATGATGATGTGCATATTGACTTCACTTGGGAAGAGTGGACTTTGCTGGATACTTCTCAGAAGAATCTCTACAAAGATGTGATGCTGGAGACCTACAAGAACCTTAATGATATAGGTAACACCTTTTTTCCTTCATTATTTAAAATAATAGGACAACTAACAGTTCCATGGTTATTGCAGCTCTTCTTTAATTTTATTGAGAGTGAAAAAAGAATGTGGTAAATAAATCAGTCCAAGTTCTAAAGTTCACTGTAGACAGTAACTTAAATGTTGCATATTTTTCAAAAATAGACATTCTTTTTTTTACTACATTTTAGGGTACAGTTGGGAAGACAATACTATTAGAGCACATTGGGCAAGTTCTAAAAGACATGAAAGGTAATTTTCATTTATGAGCTCATAGAAATATGTCTCTGAAGCAATTGAAATCTGTCCTGGAATTCTGAAACAGAAACAACAGTGTAATTAAGCACAGATTAAATTGCATTGATGATAATTAAGTTCTCACAAAACCATATACTCAGCTTCAGGTAGGTGAACTGCATTTGCAAGACATTATATTAAGAAAGAAGACAAAGAAACAATGTCTCGAAACAAATTACCACTTGAATCATTACACCATGATTGGTATGCTGTAGAACTGTAAATCCACTTATTTCATACTACCTATATTACTAAAGGTATACACATGGTTGATGTGATAAGCATATCTCCAAATCTCCCATTAAGCAAACACTCCATAGAAAAGTTAGTTTTCCTCATGTCCTTGCTGTGACAGGGGCAATCATTGTCAAGAATCAAGGGTCAGTTTTTGCAGGGAAAGCCTAATCTCTCTAATACATGTCTATAAGGAACAGAAAGTCAAACTGAATTAAATGAGGAAGCCTCTTCTTTGTAATCTTTACATTATTAGGTATATCATGTGTTAGTCAGGATACAAGCCATATCAGCAAGGTGATATATAGAACATGGTATACCTATCTTTCATAATATTTAAAAGTCATGTAGTAGTACCCATTTTGGGCATACTTGTTGAATTTGATTCATGTTTACAGTTAATTTGTTTTCCAGATTCATTGATAATACACCAACAAGCTCACTCAGCAGAAAAGCATTATGACTCTAGGACTGTGTAAATACTGTTTTCTGTACTTCATTAGCAAATGTAGTATGACTCATACTGTAGTAAAATTTAAAAATACAATAAGGTTGATAAAATTATGAATTTTTCCAGTTCTCTTTAATATATGAAAAATCTACTATGGAAAAAGTTTCTGAAAATGAGAAACATATAATAAAGGATTATACCCATACTTGTGTCTTCAAAGATGCAAAAAATCTTAAAGTAGGGGAAAACATGAGTGTAAACAGTGATAAGAGTGCAATGTCTGATTCTTCTTCACAATTGCAACAAATTGTAATATTAACTTATACAGATATCAAGAGTCAACACTGTATTGAATATGGTAAAGCATTTACACATGCCCATTTTCCTTACAGGCATGAAAGAAGCCAAACTGGAGTCAAGACTTCTGTTTATACACAATGTGTTAAAGCCTTTGAATATAACAGTCATCTTCAAAGGCATAAAAGTACACATACTGAAGAGAAACCCTATGAGTGTAACCAATGTGTTAAAGCCTTTGCATATCACAGTTGTCTTCTTATTCATCAAAGAACTCACACTGGGGAGAAACCCTACAAATGCAATCAGTGTGGTAAAGCCTTTGTTCAACTTAGTAATCTTCAAAGACATAAAAGAATACATACTGGCGAGAAACCCTATGAATGTAATCAGTGTGGGAAAACCTTTACTCAGCGCACTTGTCTACAAGTACATAAAAGAACACATACTGGAGAAAAGCCCTATGAATGTAATCAGTGTGGTAAAGCCTTTGCTCACCACAGCAATCTTAAAATACATAAAAGAACACACACTGGAGAGAAACCCTATGAATGTAATCAATGCCATAAAGCCTTTGCTCAGCGCACTCATCTTCAAACACATAAAAGAACACATAATGGGGAGAAACCCTATGAATGTAATCAGTGTGGTAAAGCCTTTGCTCAGAGTGGTCATCTTAAAACACATAGAGGAACACATACAGGGGAGAAAAACCTGTGAGTGTAATCAGTGTGGAAAGACCTTTGCATGCCTAAGTTTTCTTCAAATGCATAAAATAGCACATACTGGAAACGAATCCCATTAATGTAATCATTATGGTAAAGCTTTTGCAACAATCAGGAGTCTTCCAAAGTGGCTGTACCAGTTGGAACTAGAAGAAAGCATTCTGATCGAGGTAACCCAATCACAAAAAGACAAACATGATATGTACTCACTCATATGTGGATTTTAGACATAGAGTAAAGGCCTATGTCTACAAGCCACCCTGCCAGAGAAACTAGTAAACAAGGAGGACCCTACAAGAGACAAATATTGTCCCCTGGAGAACGGGAAAGGGTCACAATTCCCTGAGCAAATTGAGAGCATGGGAAATGGGGGGAGGGAGCTACGATAATGAAAAGGGAAGAAGAGGAGGTATACAGAGGTCATGAGGGAGCAGAAAGTTTGAGTCAGGTGAAGAATAGAAGAAACGTTATGTGATAGGTAGGGTTTTAGTTGGGGGTAATAGGGGAGGGAGGGAGAAGGGAACTGGGATTGTCATGTAAATCAATCTTGTTTCTAATTCAAATAAAAAATTATAAAATAGCCAATTAGTAGTCTTTGAAATCATTACAAAAATCTTTAAGCAGCGAAAGTATAAATGTAGTTAGTTTGGTTTAATTTTGTACTTTTACAAGACTAAAACTTTATGGGCAATCAATCTGATATAACATTTGCATGTTACAATATTTTTTGAGTACCTCCAAAAGATACTTAGTTCTTCTGATTATCAAGTATTTGGTTGGATCTTTAGCCAACACACTTCCAAAACAGCATTTTATTTGTAGAAGAAACTTGACAGTGTCAAAAATATGTGCAAGAATTATGATATTCATTTTTATATTCATGCTCCAGGACACTAATGGAAAAAATGAATTTATAATCTTACAAAGCTTAGTATGTTGTATAAAAGGGCCAGGAACAAACACAGCCTGAACCAGAACCCAGATCCAGTGAAAAACAGACTTTGGTCCTGAAACAAAAGGCAAACTAACAAACTCTATTCCTTACCAGTTTAGGAAAAATCCAACCAGTATCTGAGCTTGAAACCCACCAATTCCCAAGCAGGAATCCAGCCAATCTCAGTGGTTTTTCAATGTCAGGTTTTTCAATTTTATCAAAAATCATACACAATCTCTCTCTCTCTCTCTCTCTCTCTCTCTCTCTCTCTCTCTCTCTCTCTCCCTCACACACACACACACACACACACACACACACACACACATATTCCTATGCCTGTTTATTTGGCAGCTGGCATTTTGCCCTGGCATCCACTTTCCTGGATTCCTCCTTCCCAAATAAATCGGTTCAATGAATTTCATTGATGACCTTCTTTTTCCAGAGTGGATATAAAACTCCCTATTGGAGTGGAGCATCAAAGCAACACACTCTGCTTGGAAATGCCCTTAGGGGAACAGGGAAGGAGAAAAATCTTTTCACTGGTGCTGTAGCTGACTGCTACATTTCTATAGCAGTTTCCCCCATAGTTAAGTGATGCAGAGAAGTGACAATTTGGGCTGCAGCTAAGAATAAATGGTTATCACTGCTTGGAAAATCACTAGTGGAAAACAGAATAGAAGAAACAATGGACGTTTATAGTGGTAAACTGTTAGCAGAATGGATTAAAGGTGGGGATTATAGTCATGTGCCACCATGCCTGGTGTTTATAGTTTCAGAGAAGGCCTTATTCTGTAGCACAGGCTGGCCTTGGGACTCACAGCAATAATCCTGCCTCAGACTGTTGAGTGCTAGGATAAATGACAGGAGTCACCGACCAGTTATTGTAGTATGTTTTTGTTTTGAGGCACAGACTCTCTGTGTAGACCTAACTGTTCTGGAATTGCTACAGAGAGCAGGAGGACTTGAACTCACAGAGATCCTCCTGCCTCCACCTCCCAAATACTTGCATAAAGGCAGGGGCCACCACACTTGGCCCCAGTTATTTATTTTAGATATGGTGTCTGTCCTATGATGTCATTGAGGCCTGGGGCCTCAAACTTATCTGCAGAGTCATGGGGTTATACAGCAGGTGGCAATTTGTGTTCCGCATTTTATTATATAGCAAACTCTTTTCTCCTAAATTTTTCCCTCTGGGTTCTCTGGATTCTGCCTCCTAAGGACTGGGGTTAGAGCTTGCAAACACTCAAAACGCAGCTGGAGAGCTTTTCCTCATTCTCTCTGACTGGCAGACAGCCCCTCACCCCTACCCCCCACACCCCACCATGACTCCCTCCCCACCATTAGCCTTGCAGTTGGAAATCTTGCTAACTCTACAATTCGGGGAAAATCTAGGATTTGGTCTCTCCACAAAGGGTTTAAACTGACAGAACTGCCACCGAGGAGGCTCTGACTTCCTGCTGGATCTCAACACTGCAGATTGCAGAGCTGATACCACCGAAAGGAGAGCTCAGCCGGCCTACTGTAGGCTGCTTCTCCACCATCATATTGTCCAGGTTTGTGGAAATCAAGAGAAGACATGTAAGGCGCTTGGCTCCAGTGCCCCACATCAGTCCAGTCTAAACCGACTCAGAGAGGCCCTCCTGCTTCTCCCCAGGATTCCCACCTCGTCAGAATTTCACCCCTGTCACTGCCCCGGGGAGGTCCCCTCACAGTTTCCAGTCAGGAATACTTTGTGTGTGATTGTGGGGGTCTGGTTGTCCTGGAACTGGCTGTGCTCCTGCCGACCCCAACTCCCAAGTCTTAGGAATAAAATCAAAAGCACCATCACATTTTTTCCAAAGCGCGTTGGATTTCATGTCCATGCTGAAATCCCCTCTTGTTTATTTGGGTCAGGTCATTTCTCAATTCCTTTTACTTCGCCTTAAAAGTTGTAATCATAGCAAAGCT
The DNA here is from genome assembly GCF_003668045.3 of Cricetulus griseus. Classification (NCBI taxonomy): domain Eukaryota; kingdom Metazoa; phylum Chordata; class Mammalia; order Rodentia; family Cricetidae; genus Cricetulus; species Cricetulus griseus. The sequence continues at coordinate 1,115,417 of NW_023276808.1, forward strand.
GCCCAGGCTACCTGATGTTTAAGTGCATTTGGGGGTTCCCAAATGTGAGGTTTTTGCTTGCCAAGTGCCTTAATGACAAAGCTATCTCCCCAAGACATCATCACCATGTAGCTCTGGATGGCCACTAGCCCAGATGTATGCCTGCCTCCCATGTGCTGAGATTAAAAACATTTGCCACTAGGAAGAGGTAAGCACAAATCCTTTTTTTTTTTGCTTTTTGTTTTTCAAGATGGGGGTTTCTTTGTGTAGACCAGGCTGTCCTGGATCTCACAGAGATCATCCTGCCTACACCTCCTGAGTGCTGGGATTAAAGGTGTATGCCACCATCAACCTGACACCCTGCCTCACAACTCCATTTTTTGGAATTTTTTGATACAGCGTTTCTCTGTGTAACAACAGTCCTGGCTATCCTGGAACTCACTTTGTAGACCATGCTAGCCTTGAATCCACAAAGATCCACATGCCTCTGCTCCAAAGTGCTGGGATTAAAGTCATGAGACACCCCACAGCCTGTTCTCCACTTAGGACCAGCAACACAAGACCCTCTGGTGGATACAGAGTATTGAAAAAAGACTTCACTCCACTTTCCTCAGACATTGGGTGGTTAAATTGATCAAGCCCTTTGGACACATGGTGCTGATTTGGTAGCGCCCTCCTCTCTTGATCAGTGTCCTTGCCAACCTACACACCAAAATCAGATGGTATGGTTGCAGGCAGAAAAATGGTAAGTTGGAGACTAGACTTGGCCTCCTACCAACCCTGAGGGTAGTCTAAGGCCTTAATGCAAAGCTCCCACCATAGAAAATTGGCTCTTCAAAGAATAACTGTTTTTGTTTTTGTTTTGTTTTGTTTTTGCTGGTTTGTTTGTTTTTTAGAGATGGTGTTTCTCTGTATTGCTTTGGAGCCTGTCCTGGAATTCACTCTGTAGACCAGGCTGGCTTCAAATTCACAGAGATACGCCTGCCTCTTCCTCCCTCCTGAGTACTGTTATTAAAGGCATGTGCCACCACCATCCAGCACAAAGAACAACAGTTGGGAGTAGTCACTCATGTCTCCTCTCAACACTTCAGTGAGCTGAGGCAGGAGTATCACCAGAATACAAGTCCAGTATGGCCAATGGAGTACAAGGAAAAACTACAATGTAACAAGCAGAGGAAAACCCAAGAGACAGAAAATACTGGGGACTGGGGAGATGAAATGACTCAGTGGCTTAGAGCATTTACTTTTCTTTCAGAGAACCTAGGAATCCTAGAACCCCCGAGGTCCATGACCACAACCCAAAACTCCATGTCCAGGGGTTTGAATGCCCTGATATGATATCACTTTCGGCAAAGCCAGGGGTGCATTTTCTGCACCTATGTGCATACAGGCATGGAATCTCCTACATACTAAGTATGAATGAAACTGAAGTGAAGCACAGAAACACTGAATTTTGGAGACTGGTGTTAAACCCAAACAATCTGAGCCCCTCATTAGCAGAAGGTTGGCTGCATCTGAGGTCAGGCTGCAGAACTTAGGGAGAGCCACTTTTTGTGTCACGACACCGGCAACATGGCTAGAAGAGGTTGTGACAGCCACCTAAGTGGTGACCTGAGTTTAATGCCCGGAAGTCATTATGAATGACTGTGTCAACTCCTCCTGTCCCCATCCCCATGTCAGCCTGTGAGTCAGGGTACATCTGTAAATCTACAACCAAAAAGAAAAAAGAGCCATAAAGGCTGGTCATGTGCCCCATTTGCCCCACTCAGCTCTATCAGTTGGCCTTGCAGAGGACTTCCAAGTAGACACACAGACAAGTCCTGATCTGGGACTTCATTAACTGCTGTTATTGGGCTCCAGGCTTTTGCTGTTCAGGGGGGAGACACTCAAGAGGGAGGCCCTTTATCCCTTGGGAAACCCAGAGGGCACTTCCCACTTGAGGGGTATAGCCTGACAAGGTCTTCTGGCTATGTCCACCTGCTTGGTTAAAGAACCCACAATAAATAAACAAATGAATAAATAAATAAATAAATAAATACGAATGTATATATGTGAAAAAGTATGTATAGATATAGATATAGATATAGATATCATATGTATTTATGGACTTAGCCTATTGGCAAACTTATTCCACAGCAGCCCTCAGAAGGAGAGACACAGGGAGGCAGACATAGGAAATCAAGCCTGTCTACTGTCCAAAACCAGGTTTGGGCTATCCACCCAAAGCTTCCTGCTGAAACCTTGTTTTTTCTTCTTTTGGTTTTTCGAGACAGTTTCTCTGTGGCTTTTTAGGCTGTCCTGGAACTAGCTCTTGTAGACCAGGCTGGTCTCAAACTCACAAAGATCCACCTGCCTCTGGGTGTGCCACGGAGAGACTGGTCATGAGTGTCACCTGGCTTACCTTACACAGTGAGACCCCTTGTCAAAATGAAATTGAACATTATAGCTACTGCCACACTCTTGCCTAGCAGTCAGGAAGGTGTGGGTTTCTGGATTCTCTCCCAGAAGTGGTGGTGAGGATCTGTGCTGTTTAGACACGGTCTTAACAAAAATGTGTTTGGTTTTTCAAATGCTGGAGTCATGAGGGACAAGAGCTCAGCCAGGGACACTCAGCCTTGGAGGCACTGTCTATTGTCAGGACCCAAGAGTGCTGTCCCAAATCAATTGCCTGGCTCAGGGAGTCCTTCCAGGAACACGCAGGTGCGCGCCCCCTGCTGTCACTTCAGGACATTGCAGATAATGCAGCCTCTGAGTCAGTAGGCAGCTTTGGGGCCTGGGTACAGATCTCTGTGATGGGGTATGCACAAGTGACAGCGGTCATTCCTAAGGACCATTCTAACAGAAGCCGGGATGGAACCAGGATTCCTAGCAGGGCTGCAGTGTTCTCTTAGAAAAGGCTGTAAGCTGCAGGGACCCTGGGGGGGGGGGCGGTTATAGTTTTTAGACCTCCCAGAGTGTTATCCCGCACGAGGTGGTTTCTCCTTTAATCCCGTTCTTCCTACGGTGGAACTTGGCTGTGGGGTCCTGAGAACCTGTGCCGTGATGCATCCTGACAGTGGAGGGGCTCTGGGGGTTTTTGTGGGGGGGACCCGCACCTCTTACAACAGGTCTAGGCTGCCTGTGCTGTGCTTGAGAAGAGCCCTGGCTCAGGCTGTGATTTCAAGCTCAGAGGGGGATTTTGTTAGTTTTGGGAAACAACTCTGAGGCTTGGACTTCACAATCTGAGGCAAAATGCCAGTCTTCAAGACATCTGATTTCTTTTTCCATTCTTTTTGTGTTTTGTTTTGTTTTCCAGACAGGGATTCTCTGTAGCTTTGGAGCCTGTCTTTGAACTAGCTCTTGTAGACCAGGCTGGTCTCAAACTCACCGAGATCCGCCTGCCTCTGCCTCCTCAGTGCTGGGATTAAAGGCGTGCGCAACCACTGCCTGGTCATTCTTTTTATTTTTAACACACATGAATTTCTTATGTTCATGCTGTCCTCAAAGCAGGTCTAAAGCCCCAGGTTGAGGTAGAAATTCATGAGTCTCCCTCCTGGAGGCAAGAACAAATCTGTACTGCCTCAAAGGAGATCTCTACCTGATCTGAGGTCTGGATACCCAGGTCTTAATCAGGCCAGTGTCCTTCCCTTCCCAAGAAGATGGTTTTCCAATTCTGCCTGGCTGACACTTTGCCACAGGCACCACTGTCCATCAACTGTATAAAATCATGGTTTCTACAGCATGACAAAGAGGACAATAACCACTAGAATCTTCAGTGGATATCCTTTTCATGTAGCTCTGCTGGCCTGTAGTAACTCATAGTCATCCTCCAGCCTCTGCTTCTCAAGGAACTATCATGCATATAACTACACACACACACACACACACACACACACACACACACACACACACACACAAATTCTCACACACAAAATAAAAATTTTGAGTTTGAAGCTAAGTTGATGGGATGCTTTGCTTGGTTGGATTCAGCATAGAATAGACAAGGCATAGTGGCCAAGGCCAGACTGGGAAAATAGAGACAGGAGAAGGATTCAAGATTATCCTCAGCTACATAGAGAATCCAAGGTTGGCTTAGCCTAGAGAGACCCAGTCTCCAAATAAATAAAGGGAGAAAAAATATAAAAAGGAATCCAGTATTCTAGACTCCAAAACCTGTATCCTTGATGCTGTAGTTATTCATTGATATGGGGGCTCTCTGTGTAGTCCTGGCCCCAAACTCAATAGATCCACCTTCCTCTATCTCCTTAATGCTGGGATTAAAGGTATTGCTACTACAAGGGCCAAATCAATGTCTTTGTCTGCTTCCCCAAATGGAAGATCTAGCTGCTTGCTGGCAAGGTTTACTTCTTCCATAAACAATAGATCTAAACTGCAATGAAATATGTCTGGAACCAGGGCAATGGTGGTGCACTCCTTTAATCCCAGCACTCTGGAGGCAGAGACAGGCAGATTTCTGTGAGTTCCAGCCAGGACAGGCTCCAAAAACACACAGAAACCCCATATTGGAAAACAAACCAACAAAGAAAGAAACAAACAAAAGAAGACTGAATCTCACTATGTACCCTGCTTAGTCTGGAATTTATTATTGTAGACCCCAGGGTCTTGAAATAACAGTGATCCTTCCCCCACCCCAGCCTCAGCCTCACCAAGTGCTACAAAAATGGAACTACCCTACCAAGACACTAGCCATTTAAAAACAAAGAAACAAATTCACTTCCTCCTCTAGAAGTGGGGGCAAGGAAGCCTGTGAAGGTCATTGTGCACCAGGGAAGCTCAGCATTTGTATAAGGATGGCACCAGGTCGGGGAGGAATACCAGAGCCTCCATTGCAGGGGGCCAATGAGCCCTCAGACTATATAAGAACTAGAAGCTTTCCCTTCCCAGCAGTTTCTACATTACCCATCCAGATCCTGCTGTTGCTTTAGTGATTCCAGTCCAGCTTTTACCTGGAAGAAAGGTAATTTTTTTCAGTTCTGAGGTTTGCAGTCTAAGAACTTGGCTTTGAGAGGCAGGTGTGTAGTTCTGACATGAATATCTTCCTTCAGTTTTTGGAGGAGACGCATTTATTTTAGCAACATGGTTCAGGCTGAGTAACTCGGATTTGCCTTCCTCCATACCTCCAAGGCCTGCGTTTAGTAGTTTGGGTTTCTCTATAGTTTGGAGCCTGTACTGGAAAGTGCTCTGTAGACCATGCTGGCCTCAAACTCACAGGTCTGCCTCTGCTGAACCTTCCCAGTGCTGAGATTAAAGGAGTGAGCCAGCACTAGGGTGCTTGTTGTATTTTTTAACTTTCATTGCATTCTGCCTCCTGGTCCCACAGGCAGCTGGGATTTGTCCCACACCACAGGAGTCAGAGACCTGAGGTAGGAATTTAGGAGTGTGTGTGCATGGAGGGAGGCTATGAATGTTACAAAGCATGGGTGGTAGTCACTTGCTTGAAGGATTTCCAGAGAATCCCAGGCAATTGTATTTGGAGAAGCTGAATTACCAATAGTTCCGGAACCTGATACTAACCCGTATCCCCGATTTCATACATCATTCAGATTTTTGGCGCACAGGATTCTCCGGCCATGTCAGCCTGTGGTACTCAAACAGTGGCAGCACTTTTTGTTGTGGAATAAAGTGCCGCCAGGTTTTGAGCATTACCGGCTGACAAAGGGGCGATTTCCCCAGTTCTTAGTGACTCCTCCAGCATTCATCTAGTGTGGGGCACTCTTTGGACTTGGGTTACAATGGGTCCCTTGGTATCACGTGTCTTGGTTAACTGCGGTGTCCTGGGAGCTGGGACTCCACGGGCATGGAGGGGAGAATGCTCAGTGGGAAGGAAGGACTCAGGACATCGCTTGCACAGTAGCCAGGAACTGAAGCAGTATTGGAGAGGACCTGGGGGATCAAGGTGCCCCCAGGCTCGCGGGGACAACCCACATAGTTGTCATCAAAGTGGTTGCTCTCTCTGAGGCAGAACTAGAAAGTGTGTCCACTTTGTGCCTTACTGTGTGGGGCCAGCATCCGACTTGAGCAGAGTAGAAGAAGCATTTGTACACAGGCACTGAGCTGAGGCTTTTGGGGTGCTGCTCCACCGTGTAAAGACAGGAAGCAGTTCGCGTGTGATGGGAATATTGTTCATGTATGAGCCCTGGACCGCATCGGAGCCTGGTAGTGGTGAGAGGCAAGCTACAAAGGTCACTTTTTGAAACCGGACTTTTTTTCTGAGCACTTTCTGATCTTTTACAAGGTTACCCTTGGATGTAAGAAGACCAGTTTAGGGTACATGTCTCAGGATTTTGGGATGAGAGGAATGTTTCAACCCATGATTGAACTGATCCAATGTGAATTTTTTTCAGGTTTGTGAGTCTCTCTGGACCATGTCAGCCTGTGGTACTCAAAATGTGGAGGCACTTTGTGTTCTGAAATAATGTGGCACCATGTTTTGAGGGTTACCGGTTGATAAAGAGTGATTTCCTCAGTTCTTAGTGGCTTATCCAGGATTTTTCAAGTGTGGGACAATTTGGGGGGGCTAAGTTTCTAAATAGGGATTCTCTGTGGCTTTGTAAGCTGTCATGGAACTAGCTCTTGTAGACCAGCTGGTCTGGAATTCAGAGATCTGCCTGCCTCTAACTGCAAGTGTGTGGGGCATTCTTTGGACTTGAGCTACAATGTGTTCCTTGGTAGCATATGTCTGGGATAGCTGCAGTATCCTGGAGCTGGGACTCCAGGCATGGTGGGGAGAAGGTTGAGCGGGAAGGTTAGCAAAGAAAGGCCTCCCTTTCACAGAGGCCAGTAAGTGAAGTGTCCAGGGAGGGGAAATGGGAGTCCACAAGCACCCAGGCTGGAGGGGACAACCCACATAGTGGTCATCAAAGTGGTTGCCCTCTCAGAAGCAGAACGAGAAAGTGCTTCCACTTTGTGCCTTACTGTGTGGGGCAAGCATCCCAGTTGAGCCCATTGGAAGCATTTGTGCACAGGCACTCAGCTCAGGCTTGAGTGTAAAGGAGAGTTGCACTGCTAAAATCTATGTATTGGGGTAAAAATAATTTTCTTGAAATGCTGTGTTAATAAAGCATCTGATATACAAATATCCCATATTAATACATGGGCAAAATCCTTAAGTGGATGTGCAGGTCCTGTAGGACCCTCAACCTGTGATACTCAACCTGGGGGCTCTTTTGTTTTCTTGGAAGATAAGTGCCGCCAGGCTTTGAGTGTTACTGATTGAGAAAAGGATTTCACAAAGACTGACAAGTTAGAAGGCAGGTTCTGTTTTTAAGACCAGGCAGATGGGTACCTGAGGGGAATGAAGGCATGCCAGGGTAATACAGGTGCTGCCATCTGGAGGCTCAGCACATTGGCTGCCCTCAAAGTGGACGCCCTCTCCAAGGCTCATCCATCCACTGCATCCATTCTTGTCTGTTTGGACAAAGGGCCTGGAAACCACATTGGAGCATGGAGATTCCCTTATCTGGGGGCTGGAGGTGAATTCCTTTCCAGTGGATACTTCACAGATGAAGGCAGTTGTGTTGATTCATATAAATAAGGTCCCTACCCTGGTAAACAGTTGTAAAAAGCAGGGTGGGGTTGGGAATACCCAACTGGGCAGGACCTGCCATATATTTTTTCCCCTTGTTGGTTTTTCTTTTTTCTTTTTCTTTTTTTGAGACAGGGTTTCTCTATGGCTTTGGAGGCTGTACTGGAACTACCTCTTGTAGACCAGGCTGGCCTGGAACTCACAGATCTACCTGCCTCTGGGATTAAAGGTGTGTGCCATCACATCCCAGCTGGTTTTTCTTTTCTTTTTTTTTCTTTTTGAGACAAGGTTTCTCCATATTGCTATGGAGGTTGTCCTAGAACTCACTTTTTTGTTCTGAGATATGTTTTTTTTTCTTGAGTAACCAGCCTGACTGTCCTGGAACTCACTCTGTAGACCAAGCTAGCCTGGAACTCAGATCCACCTTCCTCTGCACCCTATTCCTGTGATAAAGGTGTGCTCCACCAAAGCCTGTTTTTTCCATCTTTTTGATTTTCAAAACAGGGTTTTTCTGTAGCTTTGACCCACCTACCACTGCCACCATCATGCTGAAACCTTTAACACTTTAATTTTTGTATTTTTAGGTTTTTTGAGACAGGGTTTCTCTTTGGCATTGGAGGCTGTCTTGGAACTGGCTCTTGTAGACCAGGCTGGTCTCGAACTCACAGAGATCCACCTGCCTCTGCCTCCCAAGTGCTGGGATTAAAGGCATGCGCCAGCAATGCCCTGCTCTACCTTTTACACTTTAATTTGCTAGTGGTAATAGGTCCATTAGGAAACGATGGGGTACAAAATCCAAATCTGTTGCATTTTGAATATAAGGCCAGCCTGGTGGACAGCCAGAGAAGGGACACTGATATGACTACACATAATTTGACTTGTCAGTGGGGGAGGGTGGTGTGTAGACCAGTGTAGGCTTCCCCCCTTTAACCCCACAGTGCTGGGATTAAAAGGTGTCTACCATGCTTGGTATTAACTTTAACTTGTTTCCATTTTCAGGCCTTACACAATAATTGAGATTCCTAACAGCTTTTCTACAGGTTACTTGCACAGCACCGTTCAGATCTCAACCTGCTCCACTCAAACTCTGGGGACACGTTTTGTTCCTTGGAAGAAGTGCTGCCAAGGTTTTGAGGGTAGCCAATTGAGAGAACGCTGCAGCTGGGCAAGGTGGTGGTTGCTGTCCATGGGGTGGCGCTCAAATGTCAGGAGCGCTCTTCTCATTTCTAAAGTGGAAAGTGTTTCGACATTTGGGTGCTGTCTGTGGGTACCATTCCCGCCTGTGCAGCTCATCCTCAGGGATTTACTGTTTACTGTGCACGGTGAAGGTTGCAGGGAAGTGAATGATGGTGAAGTAGGTAGGGAGGATTGAATTTGTCACCTCAAGTTCCCTTAACCCGCTGAGCCTTCTTCCCCAGGCCCATTTAACACGCTTTAGACCCTTCTTAATCTTGCAGGCCCATCTGGATCCATCTTGTGAGGTCCCAGATAGCCATACTCAAAATGGAGCCACTCTCCAGGCCTTGTGAAGGGGAAAGTGACCCCATTTTGAGTGTTGCTGTGTGGAGAAGGCATCGTGGAACTTCCGTGCACTGGCAATTGCTCACTTGGGGACACTCAAATGGGCGCACTCTTCTGGATGGAGTAGAAAGTGCTACACCATTTGAGTGTCCCCCAGGAGAACCTGTCCCTTAAAAATCTTCTGTTCCTATTCTAGACCTGAGTGTTCACTCACTGTCCAGACACTAGGTGGGGAGAGTTAACGCCTGTTCCAACTACAGTGGGAACTCCAGGCTTCTTGGGGGTTTGAGTGAGGACACCTGAGACCTGGTCCTGGTCAGTCCCAGCCGGAGTTAAGCATTGGAGTTGTTAGTGTATGGTGTCTGCAGCATGAGCATGCAGAATTGTCTCCTTCATGTGGGGGCTGAGAATTGAACAATGATCCTGTTAGGCTGAACCACCTCTCCCCCTAATCCCAATTGTTAACTTTTAATGTCTAAAGTCATTTTGAATCCTTGTGTTCAATTGGCAATTTTGGTTTTCTCCATTAAAGATCAATAAATTCTTGTTCTCTTGGCACTTTTGTCTTCAGTTTTATTTTAAGTGTATATGGCAGGGTTGGGAATGACTCAGAAGGTTGCTTCCATGTGCTTTCTTGGAGGCTACCATGTTTGTGTCTTCCTCATTCCTCACAGGGGGAGCTAACTTTATACCCCTGCATTTTGTTTCTCACCAGAAGGACCAAATCGCTTTGCAGCCCTGTAAGGATGTAGGCCGAGCTTGCCGGATCAGTAGGTTTCGAGAGGTGCTCACCTTTAGGTCTGTAAATCAAGACACTAAACAGTCAATTCTCTGGGGTTATGGATGTCGGATGCTTATGCAGAGGAAGAATGGGAGGTGGTAGCTAATGAATCAAGGCGCGTAAAGAATCTGAGATACACTCTAATCCACTTTTGACATGCTATTTTAACAGACTGAGTTTTATTTCTAGGTAATGAGGCACTTTTTGAGAAAGGGAATTTGTGCAGAGCAGAGATCTTTTTTCTGGGCTTAAAGCATATGCTACTAGGCCCAGTGTTTTGTAGGGTTTTTTTTGGGGGGGGGATGTTCTAAAATCCCAATAAATTGGCCAGGTTGTCCTGATTCTGTCTTATTGCTAGCTGTAAGGGTGCCACAATATCTGGCCACATTTTTCCATTTGTGCCTGCCTACCTTTCGACACATCCTTACTTCCCGGTATCATAGGTTACCTCCCCAGCATGTTGGTTCCTGTAATGCATTTCTGGTCCTCATGCTTGGTGGCAGGCTCCTTTATAAGGTTGAGCCCTTTACCATATTGACATGCAGAAGCTAGCTACATACCTTGCCTGGAGCTGGCATGATTATAAGCTATCCTATGGGACTGGAGTTCAAACCCCAGATCACTCTAAGCTGTCCACAAAAGCAATTGATTTTAGCCTGGGACTCCCTGTGGCTCTATCTGCTCTTTCATGACCCTGACTTTGACTCATAAAGGCTTTAGCCACCTTGCACACCCATTGTAAATGTTTTTCATTCCAGGTGTCAACCAATGGCATGAAATTTATATGAAGAGAGTCCTGGGTTTCATGCATACTAGCTAGGCAGCTAGTCTTCCAACTGGTCCATGTTTCCAGTCGTCTCCATATGTTGAGGATAAATTTGTGTGGCTAGCAGATACAAACAGTCTTGCTGCATCTAAGGCCTCTGGAAACTTGGACCTACAGCCCCAGCCCACATTGCATTTTGTGCTTTTGTTTGTTCTAGTATATATTTCAAAGGTGTGAGTACAGTGTCTAGTCAATAAGTAGAAGAGTTTATAAAAATTTCTACAGTATTTTCTGGTGATGCCAGGGCAGGGAAGTATTGGCCTCCTCTAGGTATATCTGCAAGGATTCTGTGTTATTCCTTGCTATTTTGAATTACCTCTGCAAATTACACAAATGTTCATGCGTCTGGAAAAGCGGGGGTAAGCAGAACTATGAGGTAACGGCCAGTCTGGTCAACAGAGCAAGTTTTGTTTTAGGATGTGTATTTTGCACACATGCAAGACTGAACCTCATATTGCAGTGCCAGTGGAGGTCAACAGGGGTTATTGGATCCCGGAAATGGAATTGGATCCCCTGGAACAGGTTGTGAGCTACTGAGTGGGATCTGGAAACTGGGACCTCTGCAAAAGCAACAAGTGCCCTGACCACACAGTCACGTCTCCAGCCTTCTTACTCCCAATGTTCAGTTTGCTTGTTGGAGACATGGTCTCTCTGCTGCCTTGGCCAGCATGGAATTTTCATGCCAAGTTCCTGAGATCCCCCAAAAAGACCACCAGGGAACCAACTCATTATCATGCAGACTCATAAGTATTAATATTAAGTTTCAATACTCGTCAGTGACCCTATCCATCAAACCGACCCAGAAGCTGCAGGAAAATGGTGCCTGGCCACAATTGTGAAGTTTTTTTTTTTTAATATTTATTGATTTGTTATGTATACAGTGGTCTGTCTGCATGTATCCCTGTAGGTCAGAAGAGGGTACCAGATCCCATTACAGATGGTTGTGAGACACCATGTGGTTGCTGGGAATTGAACTCAAGATGTCTGGAAGAACAGCCAGTGCTCTTAACCTCTGAGCCATCTCTCCAACTGTGTGAAAGGTTTTTAAGAAAACAAACTGCAAGAAGGTTGGTATGTACCTTGGCCGTTCAGGACTGGGTAAGAGTGGGTGACCTGGGCTTGGTGGTGGTGGTGCACACCTTTAATCCCAGCCCTCGGGAGGCAAAGGAAGGAGTATTGCTGAGAGTTCGAGACCAGTCTGGTCTAGAAGAACTAGTTCCAGGACAGCCTCCAAAGCCACAGAGAAACACTGCAGCTGATTCATCCTTGTGCTACACAGGGAATTTCTCAGGCTTTTTCTGAGGATGGAATTAACTCCACCCTCTCTAATTTACCTTGCTTTTACAGAATTCTGAGAGATCTACCTGCATCTGCCTTCCATGTGCTGGGATTAAACATATTCACAAACTCTCTGGGCTCCTTCCTCCCTATTTATTTATTTATTTATTTATTTATTTATTGTGTATCAAGACAGTATAATATGTGCACCTTTTATTTATCAAGTTATTTTATTTATTTTGGTTTTGTGAGACAAGGTTTCTCTGCATTACTTTAGAGCAAATCCTGACATTCACTCTGCAAAACAGGCTGGCCTGAAACTCACAGAGATCCTCTTGTGTCTGCCTTCTATGTGCTGGAATTAAAGGCGTGGGACTCCAATCCCAGCCAGTTTATTAAATTTTTATTATTTTCATATGGGCATGTCCCTGTGGGGGTGTGGTAGGGGGCATGACTGTGAATACTAGAAAAGGGAGTTGCATCCCCAGGAGCTAGAATTACAGGTGAATGTGGCCACCTGACAGGGGTGCTGGGAACTAAACTCCAGTCCCCTGTAAGATCTCCAAGTGCTTTTAACTGTTGATCTTTCTCTGCAGCATCATTTATCCAGTCTTTATTGCATCTCAATCATTTAGAACTCCTATCCCCAAATCAGAGGCCAGCATTCCTGAATCCCCTATTCTCCTCAAGCAATCGGTGTCCATCTCTCACTACAGGACTTCAAATTTGCAGCCTGGATGTCTCAGCCTCCTGCACGGTATCCTGTCACCTGTGTCCCCCAGAGCTTTGTTAGTCACATAAAGCTCAGTCAGGGTCTGGTTGGTTCCCAGGAAGGAAGAAAGGTCCTCACCTGCTTTGGCTGTGAGGCCACAGCTGTCCAGCCTGCAGGGGACAAGCTGAGGTGGGTGAGGTGGTCTTTTCAGGGAGTTGAGGTGAGGATTTTACAGGTGACAGGGTTTAAAGGAAAGTGTCATGAGCCCCTCCAGTGGTTGCTAGAACCTTCCTAGAGTGGTGTAACCCTCAGCAAATAGTGTTCCTGCCATGTTCACTCACATAACCCTAATTAGCCAGAGAAAGCTTGTTGTCTTGAGTTCAAGTCTACCCTAGACTACAAAGCTGACTAGCAAGGCAGTCAGGGCTACACAGAAAAAGTAACCATTTGGGGTGGGGGGTAGAACTTGGGAGCAAAAATCAATACAAGTTAAAATAATGTAAGTTTTTTTTTTTGTGTGTGTGTGTGTGTTGAGATAGGTTTCCCTGTGGTATTGGAACCTGTCCTGGAACATGCTCTGTAGACTAGGCTGGCCCTGAACTCATAGAGAACCACCTGCCTCTGCCTCCCAACAGTGCTGGCATTAAAGGCTTTCACCACCAACACCGGGCCAATGATGCAATTTATTATAGACTGAATTCAGTTCCTAGTTTGAACACAATGGTCGAAAATTTCCTTCTGTGGTTAAATTGCTCCTCAGTTTTAGTCTGGAGACACATTTGTTCTGGAAGAGTAGAGTTAGGGAGGAACTTGCCCTTAGGGCTTCTCTGTCTCCAGAGGACACATCTCTAAACAGTGAGTCCAATGCCTGCAGTTTGGTAAGGCTTGGGTTTGAACAGTAGACATGGTGACTCACAGCTATAATCACAGAATAGGGAGGCTGATTTATGTGTTCAAAGTCAGCCTGGGCTACAGAGTTCCAGATAGCCAGGGCTACACAGAGAAACCCTGTCTCATGAGATGGGGTGGGGGAGTAGACAGGGACAGAGTAGCCCTGCAGGGATTCTGCCTCTAAGCAGGGTGAGCCTGAGTGGGGAGACAGTATAGTAAGAGATCCCAGAAACCCAGATTACCAAAGCAGGAGCTGGAGAGATGGCTCAGTGGTGAAGACTGCTCTTCTCAGGGAGCCATGTTTGGTTTCCAGCACCCAGTTAGTAGTTCACAACATCCTGTAAGTGATGGTCCCGGTCATCTGATGTCATCTTCTGTCCTCTGTGGACACCCCCAGTCCCAGATACACATACACAAAGAGGAAAAGAAAATTCCCAAATCAAGCCATGCCTGCATTCTGATCCTTATAGATACACAAAATAATAATTGCCATTTTTCTAGAAGTCTCTAAACACACTCAAAGTTCATTACATGTTTGCATATATGGGGTAGTTGCTTTTGGAGTAATGGAGGAGTCTATTCTGTCTCTGATTATGTGTCCTTTTTTCATACAGGGTTTTCCTGTGTAAGAACTGTAGTTTTCTGGGAACCAGCTATGTAGACCAGGGAGCCCGGATATTCAGATGTGTGCTGCTTCTAGCTCCAGAATGCTTGGATTAAAGTTGTGCACCACCAAATTCAGAAAAGTAATTTTAAAAGCTCACTGCAGAATGGAGTGTTGGGTCAGGTCTTTATTCTTAAGGCAGAGACCAGCCTTGTCTACATAGTGAGTCCTAGGCTCGCCAGGGCTAGCAGGATTCTCTTTCTCTTACACACACACACACACACACACACACACACACACACACACACTGAATCAAAAGAAACTAAATTCTGAGGTTGAAGCTAAATTGATGGGATGCTTTGCTTGGATGGATTCAGCATAGAATAGACACGGCATAGTGGCCAAGGCCAGACTGGGAAGGATTGACAGGAGAAGGAGTCAGGGTTATCCTCAGCTACATAGAGAATCCAAAGCTAGCCTAGCTTAGAAAGTTCCAGTCTCTAAATAAATAAAGGGAGAAAAAATATAAAAAGAACTCCAGTATTCTAGACTCTAAAACATATAACCTTGTTAATATTTTATGGAGATAGGGGCTCTCTGTGTACTCCTGACCCCAACCTCAAGACATCTACCTGCCTCTGCCTTCCAAGGGCTGGGAGTAAAGGTGTTGCTACTACATGGGCCAAATCCCTATCTTTATCTGCTTCTCCAAATAGAAGACCTAGCTACTTGCTGACAAGGTTTACTTCTTCAATAATCAATAATCAAAAATATATAGAAATATGCCTGGAATTTATGACTGAACTGGAAATGGTCTTATGTGCCCATTATTCCAGTCCTTGGGAGATGGCAAGAGAAATTAAAGAATTCAAGGACGACCTTGGCAATTTAGTGAGTTTAGGGCCAGCTTGGAGTAACTGAGACTTTGTCCGAAGAAACCCTAAAACCTAATTGTGCAACAAGGCTCAGTAGCTTTAGCCCTGTATGCCTGGAAACCTGATTTCAATCCATAAAACCATGTAAAGGTAGAGAAAACCAACTCAGTTAGTTATTGTTTGACCCACAGTGCAGTTTGGCAAATAAGGTCTACCCGTACACATAAGACAGAAAGACAAAGGAGGCAGAGAAAGGACTTCAACTCAGTCAGAAAATAAGAAAACAAAACAAAACACTGAGCCTCCCAGGCAGAGGATACTTTCTCTGCTCCTTTCATTAGTATTTTTAAGAATGAATCTGGAGCCAGCCTCAGCCTCAATAATTGTTACAAAAATGGAAACACCCGACCCATACAAACAATCCACTTCCTCCTCTGGGGTGAGGGGCAGACGCTGGATGGTGGGGGAGCAGGGCATGGATGCTGAAGGTCATTCAGCCCCAGGGGGCATCAGAACCCAGGACAGAGGGTGGATTGGGTAAGGATGGCCCCAGTTGGGGAGAGGGATTCCAGAGCCTCCCCTCCAGGGGGCCAATGAGCCCTCAGACTATGTAAATACTAGAGCCTCTCCCTCTCCCAGAGACTTCTTTGGGATTTTGTTGGTGCTTGTCATGATATTCTGCTCCACCTTTCGAGTTCGGCTTTCTCCGTGTCAGAAAGGTAAGTTTTTTTTTTCTATTCTGAGATTTGAAACCGAGGACCTTAGCTTTGAGAGGCAGGTGTAGGCTTGATATGGATGTTGGATGAGATAGGTTTAATTTAGCCAGCTTACGACCTGGGACAGGCTAAGTAACACACTTCTGCCTTCCTCAAAACCACAAAGGGCCTACTTACAGAACTTTTCGTAATCTGTGTAGTTTGGAGCATGTCCTGAACGTGCTCTGTAGACTATGCCGGCCTCGAATGCACACGACTGCCTGCCTAACTAGGATCATGGGCTTGAGCCAGCACTGACTAGCTTGCTTTGGAACTTAATTTACGTATTATTTATGTTTTTGGTGCATTGGATTAAACTGTTGCAATGTTTTCAGTTTTCTGGCGGGTAAATTTTTTTCCAGCTTGTGTGTCTCTCTGGACTATGTCAGCCTGTGGTACTCAAACTACTGGAGGGTAATTCTTTTTCCGGCTTGTGCATCACTCTGGACCATGTGAGCCTGTGGTACTCAAACTACGGTGGCACTTTTTGTTCTGGAATAAAGTGCCACCAGGTTTTGAGCATCACCGGTTGACAAAAGTGCGGTTTCCTCATTTCTAGTGACTCGTCTAGATTTCGAATAGTGTGGGGCACTCTTTGGACTTGAGCTATAATTGGCCCTTTGGTAGCGTGTGTCTGGGTTAACTGCGGTGTCCTGGGAGCTGGGACTCCGGGCATGGAGGGGGAATGTTGAGTGGAAAGAAAGGACTCAGGACATCGCTTGCACAGTAGCCAGGATCTGAAACAGTATTGGAGAGGTCTTGGGGGTTCGAGGCGCCTCCAGACTCGAGGGGACACCCCACATAGTGGTCAACAAAGTGGTTGCCCTCTCTGAGGCAGAAATGGAAAGTGCTTCCACTTTGTGCCTCGCCGTATGGGACAAGCATCCCAATTGAGCCCATTGAAAACTCTTGTGCACAGGCCCTGAGCTCAGGCTTGGGAGTGTGAGGAGTGCTGCACTCCACTAAAAATGCTGGGTAAGTTAGTGTGATGAGAATATTGTTCATGTAAGTTCCTTGGATCTAAAACACAGCCCAGTAGTCATGAGACCTAAGCTACAATGGTTGCCTTCTGAAAGTGGATTTTTCTCTTGGGAGCTTTTGAGAAGGTTTCAGTAGGTTCAAGGTTTGCCTTGGTTGTAAGAACTACAGTTTAGGGCACATGTCTCAGGGTATTTTTTGTGTGTGGGGGGGTTCGAGATAGGGTTTCTCTCTGGCTTTTGTGGATTTCTTGGAACTATGTCACCTGTACCAGGCTAGTCTCGAACTCACAGAGATCTGCTTACTTTTGTCTCCCGGGTGCTGGGATTAAAGGTAGAAGGAAATGATTCAAGGCCCTAACTGAAAATCAGAAACTCATTGAGCTACTTTGCAAACCATTTTTGACATGCTGTTTGAAGAGGCTCAGTGTTTTGTTGTTGTTGTTGGTGGTGGTGTTTTTGTTTTTTGGTTTTTTGGGTTTTTTTTTTTTGTGTGTTGTTTTCTTGTTTTTTTTTTCAAGATAGTGTTTCTCTAAATTTGGAGTCAGAGCCACTGACTTCAGTCTCACAAGCGCTGGGAATGAAGCCTGCACCATCACTGAGCCCCCTGTGAGGCCATTTTTGAGATAGGCTGTCTGTGCTGGAATTCCTGCCTAACAGAAGCACAGATGTTGCTTCTTCTAGGATTAGGGCATATGCCACTTCCAAGTGGTTTTGTGTTTTCTTTTAGGTGGGCAAGAAGGTGGAAGAATCCTAGTAAATTGTCCAGGTTGTCCTGACTGCCTCTTGGGTGCTAACTGTAACAGCCACAATACTGGGTACTTTTTACCTTTGTGCATGCTCACCATTGGGCCTGTGCTTACTCCCCTGTGTCAGGTCACTGCAACCATGCTGGTTCCTGTGATGTATGTCTGGTCTTCATGCTTGGTGGCAGGCTCCTTAACATGTTTCTGCTCTTTACCATTAGTGAGCATACTATTGCCTGGAGCTGGCATGAATATATATATGCTCCTGTAGGTCCTGGAGTTCAAACCCAGCTCCTCTCAAGTCTGTATCCTTCACCAATTGCTTCATTGTCCTGGGCCTACCTGTAGCTCTGTCTGCTCTTGAATGACCTGTCTTTCGTTTATGAAGGCACAAGCCACCATGCACAGCCGATGTAAACATTTGTTCAGCCCAGATGTTAACCATTGGCATGCAATTTATAAAGCTCCTTAGGACAGAATAGAGTCCTGGTTTTCATGCATGCTAGCTAGGCAGCCAGTCTTCCAGCTGGTCCACATGTCCTGCCCATTTGTTCAGGCCTCATCTGTGTGGATAGCAGATACAAACAGTCCTGGATCTTTCTAGGTATACTGCTTCTGGAACCTCGGTTTACAGCCCCAGCCCACTAGGGATCTTTTCCAGTGTGATTAGTGTTGAGTTGGGAAGTAGGAAAACAAACAACTTTTATTTCTTTTTTCTTTTTTCCTGACAGGGTTTCTCTGTGGCTTTGGAGGTTGTCCTGGAGAACTCTTGTAGACCAGGCTGGTCTCGAACTCACAGAGATCCGCCGGCCTCTGCCTCCTTAGTGCTGGGATTATAGGCATGTGCTACCAACCCCCCAGCTAAACAGACAAATTTCTAAGGAATTGGCTGGGCAGGGAAATATTGGCCCCATTCATTATATCTGTAAGGATTCTGGGTTACTGCTTGAATTGCATTTGGAAACTGGGCAAATATGTCTGGGTCTTAGAGAAGCAGAGCCAAGCAGAACTAAGAGGTGGAGGACAGCCTTGTCTACAGAGGAACTTGCAGGTCAGCCAAGGCTACAGAAACACCTTGTCTCTAATATAATATCCACACTTGGTCCAAATAAGTGTCCTCTGCCCTTATTTTAATCTGTCGTTTCACACTTTGGCCAGTAGGTGGCAGTCTTGTTATACTGACTGACAGAAATGTCCAGTATTCAGATTTTTGTGGGGTTCTAGGGCAGCCTTGACTATTACACAGAAAAAAGCAAAAGTCACACCCACAAAGTAATGTCTCTCGAGTGCTGGATCACAGCTGTCTGAGGGAATAAAAGTCCTGGTGCCCTTCATTCTGATACAGCAGCCATGCTCAGCACCCAATATCTAAGTACGGTTTTGTGAGTTGAAGCTCTGCCAGCCTCCTCTGTGTCATATTGTTCAGGTCCACTCCAAACAGTCTGTGGACAAACATGGGACTATCACTATGGTGACTACAAAGACAACATCACGGTACCCTGCCTTTTAGTCTTTCTTTCTTCCTTCCTTCCTTCCTTCCGTTCTAGATTTATTTATTACGTGTGTGTTGTAGATGGCTGTGGTTCATATCATTGCTGGGAATTGAACTCAGGACCCCTGGAAGATCAGTCAGTTCTCTTAACCTCTGAGCCATCTCTCCAGCCACACAGCCTGTTTTTCATCTCTCCAGCTTCATAGTCTGATTTTCAAATATTGTTTTCATTAGTTCTGTATGGAGTGCTTCCTGTTCTTCAACAGGGCCAGAGTTCAGTCCCACATAAAACCATTTTTAAGTACAGCTCCAAGGGATCTGCTGTCCTTTTCTGGGCAATATCAGCTGAATGCATGTGGACACATACATATACATACATACATACATACACACACACACACACACACACACACACACACACACACACACAAGCACACACACAAGCGCACACACACATACAATTAACCTTTAACATTTCAATTGTTTGTTTGTTTGGATTTTTTCCAACAGGGTTTGTCTGTGTAACCTTGGATGTCCTGGAACTCAATCTGTAGACCAGGCTTGCATTGAACTCCCAGAGATCTGTCTGCCTCTGCCTCACAAGTGCTGGGATTACAGGGTTGCACCACTAATGCCCAGTCTGCTTCCAGTGTTCATAACTACTGAGTCATCACTCTAGCAGCAACAATACAAATCTCAAGAGCAAGGGCAGTGGAGATAACCAAGGAGAAAGGCTTCTTCTGCCATGCTTGTATCAGGATAGCAGTGATCTCAAGGTGGCCTTAGACTTGTAGTACTACTGTCTGTCGGAGCCCAGACATGGCTCTGCTTCATCTTGACTCAAGGTCAGAGAGTTCAAAACTCTCCTTAATCTTCCAAGGTTAAAGTCATAAAGTCTAAGGCATGGGTACTGTAGGATGTTTAATCTTAGTCTTGAATGTCTCACCTAAATAACTACAGTCTTCTTCTGAGGTGTGGTTACTCTTTACTCTCATGGTCCATAAGGAGAAGTTGAGTCACAGGTATGGTTATCAAATGTTTGGTCCATTAAGATAGGAACTGTGTTTGTACGTTATACATGATAAAGAAGTCTTTTGCCATGTTCTCCTTTTGGTTGGGGTACTTAAGAATGCTGAAGAATAAACCTGGGAAGTCCAGTATTCACACTGGATTGCCCTCTTGACTCTATCCTATGTCTCTTTTTCTTAAGTGTCTTTACCTGCCATGTCTCAATCTATTCTCCCTCTCAGGTATGAACCTGGCAAGTTGGCTGGATCCCACTGAAGCCTAACATGGATTGATTATCACAACTGTGCAATTCAGAAACACAGGTAAATGCAAAATATTAAACATTTATTTACAGTGTTGGAACTTACAGCTCTGGGGCTGCTAGGAAAGCAGACACTCTACTGCCAAACCATCCTCCTAGCTCACATTTTCAGGTAGGGCCTCACTAAGTTTCCCAGTCTGGCCTTGAACCTGGAATTCTCTTACTTCAGCTTCCTGTGAAGCTGGGATCCAGCTAGTGGTTTTGGTTGTGCTTTTGCTCTTAATACTGTTCGCTACGGTGTTCTTTGGAGACCCAAGATCAACCTGTAGATGTTTTCCTTTCCACCTACCAGGGTTCTGATGGTGAAGCCTGTCATCAAGCTCAGCAGTAGATGCTTTAACCTGCTAAGCCAGCTCTCCAGCCCTTTAGTTTTGTTTTAGGATGAGTATTTTGCACATATGCAAGACTGAACCTCATATTGCAGTGCCAATGGAGGTCACCAGGTGTGATTCGAACTCATGCAATTGGAGTTAGATCCCCTGGAACAGGTTGTGAGCTACAGAGTAGGATCAGGAAACTGGTACCTCTGCCAGAGCAACAAATGCCCTAACCACAGAGCCATCTCTCCAGGCTCCTTACTCCTGATGTTTAGTTTGCTTGTTGGAGACAGAGTCTCTCTGCTCCCTTGGCTGGCATGTAATTGTTATGCCAAGTTTGTGAGATCTCAAAAAGAGGCCACAAAGGAGCTGACTCACTGATGCAAATGAATGCCTCAGTTGTGACCGGTTTTTAAAGGAAACAGTGGCAAAAGGGTAGTATGTGCCTTGGCTGTTCAGGATTCGTTAAGAGTAGGTGACTTGAGCCAGGCAGTGGTGGCAGGAGCCTTGGCTGGCATGGAATTCTTAGTGATCTATCTGCCTCTGCCTTCTATGTGGTGGCATCAAACATGTTCCCAACCACTCTGGGCTCCTTACTCCCAATCTTGAGTGTCTTTAGCTATTAATAATAAAAACCACAGGAAACTCCTAGTTGTATTTTCATTTACAGAGGCAGATAGCATGGCGTGGAAAGCATGTCCAGTGGGTAAATAAGACACTGAGAACTCCCAGATGCCAACTGAGACTGGTTTCATTTAAAAGAACAAGAGAGGGCTCAGAGGTTGGAGCACTGGCTACTCTTCTAGAGGTCCTGAGTTCAATTCCCAACCACCACAGAGTGCCTCACAACCATTTATAAAAAGATTTTGTGCCCCCTTCTGGTGTGCAGGAATATATGCAGTCAGAATATTGTGTACATAAATAATAAATATTTATAAAAATAAAGCAAAAGCCGAGCAGTGGTGGCCCATGCCTTTTTAATCACAGCACTCAGGAGGCAGAGGCAGGAAGATGCGCTGTGAGTTGGAGACCAGCTTGGTCTGCAAGAGCTAGTTCCAGGACAGCCTCCAAAGCCACAGAGAAACCCTTCCTCAAGAAAAAAATCAAAATAAAAGGAAGTAAAGTCAAATTGTCCATGTTTGCAATGCCAGCATTCTGGAAGCTGGGGCAGGAGGATTGGATAGTTTGAACTACTTGAGGAGTCTAATCCCCAGCTAGCATCCTACAGAAGTACTGGTCTCAAATACTACAATCAATTCTATGAGTGAAATGATTCACCTTTTGTTAAACAGTTTATATTATTTTATTATTTACGAATGTGCATGCCTAGGGCTGTGAGGTGGAGTCATGACCATGAAGGCCCCGGAAGCTGAAATCATAGGTGTTATGTGTCCACCTGACATTGGTGCAGGGAATTGAACTCAGTTCCTATGTAAGATCCCCAAGTGCTTTTAACAGTTGATCTGTCTCTGCAGCATCATTTATCCAGTGTTTAATGAATCTCAATCATTTAGAATTCCTACCCCCAAAGCTGAGGCCAGCATTCCTGAATCCCTTATTCTCCCCAAGATATCAGGGTCCATCTCTCAGTACAGGACTTGAAGTTTGCAGCTTGGATGTAGCAGCCTCCTGCACTGCATCCTGACACCTGTGTGCCCAGAGTGTTGTTGGTCACATAAAACTCAGTCAGTGTCTGGTTGGTTACCAGGATGGAAGAAAGGTCCTCAGTTACTTTGGAGGTGAGGCCACAGCTGTCCATCCTGTAGGGGACAAGCTGAGGTGGGTGAGGTGGTCTGTTCACGGAGTTGAGGTGAGGATTATACAGGTTACAGGGTTTAAAGGAAAGTGTCATGAGCCCAGTGATTGCTGGACAACTTCCTTAGTGAGTGGTGTAGCCCTCAGCAAATAGAATCCCTGCCATGTTCATGCAGGTAACCCTAATTAGCTTCACTTGGTGGGCAGAGGCAGCTGGATCTCTGAGTTCAAGGCTACCCTAGTATACAAAGCTGAGTATCCTAGGAATCAGGGCCACACAGAAAATTTAACCATTTGGGTGGGGGGTGGGGCTTGGGGCCAAAAACAATACAAATTATAATAACATAAGGGTTTTTTTGTGTGTGTGTGAGAGAGAGTGTGCATGCACAGTTTTTTGAGACAGGTTTCTCTGTATTGTTTTGGAGCCTGTCCTAGAACTCGCTCTGTATACCAGGCTGGCCTTGAACTCACAGAGATCCACCTGCCTCTGCCTCCTGAGAATGTTGGCATTAAAGGCTTACCCCACCTACACCCGGCCAATAATGTAAGTTATTATAGACTGATTCCCTTCCTGGTTTGAAGAAAATGATCAATGATTTCCTTCTGTGGTTAAACTCTTTCTCAGTTTTAGTCTGGAGTCACATTTGGACTGGAAGAGTAGAATTAAGGAGGCTCTGACCTTCAGGGCTTCTCTGTCCTCAGAGAACACATGTCTGAACTGTGAGTCAAATGCCTGCAGCTTTATAAGGCTTGGGTTTGGATGAGTAGACATGGTGGCTTACATTTGTATTCCCAGCAGAGGGAGCCTGATTTCTGAGATCAAAGTCAGCCTGGGTTACAGAGTGAGTTCCAGATAGCCAGGGCTACACAGAGAATCCCTGTCTGGGGAGATGGGGTGGGGATGTAGACAGGGATAGAATGCAGGGATTCTGACTCTAAACAGGGTGAGCTTGAGTGGGGAGACAGTATAGTAAGAGATCCCAGAAAACCAGATCCCAAAAGCAGGAGATGAAGAGATGGCTCAGTGGTTATGACTGCTCTTCCCGAGGAGCAAAGTTTGGTTTCTTCCACCCAGTTAGTAGTTCACAACATCCTCTAACTGATGGTCCGGTCATCTGATGTCATCTTCTGTCCTCTGTGGACACCCCAAGTCCCAAATACACATACACAAAGAGGAAAAGAAAATTCCCAAATCAAGCCATGCCTGTAGTCTGATCCTTGTAGATACAAAAAGTAATAAATGCCTTTTTTTCTAAAAGTCTCTAAACACCCTCAAAGTTCACTATATGTTTGTATATGTGGGTAGGTTGCTTTTGGGGTAATGGAGGAGTCTATTCTGTCTCTGATTATGTGGTTTTGTTTTGTTGGTTGGTTTCTTTGTTTTTTCCGTGCAGAGTTTCACTGTGTAAGAACTGTACTTTTCCTGGAACCAGCTTTGTAGACCAGGTGACCTACATATCCAGATATGTGCCTGCTTCAAGCTCCAGAATGTTAGGATTAAAGTTCTGCACCACCACACTCATAAATGTAATTTAAAAAAGCTCACTGCAGAATAGAATGGTGGGACAAGTATTTACTCTTAAGGCAGAGACCAGCCTTGTCTACCTAGTGAGTCCCAGGCAAGCCTGAGATAGTAGGATTCTCTCTCTCTCTCTCTCTCTCTCTCTCTCTCTCTCTCTCTCACACACACACACACACACACACACACACACACACACACAAAATAAACTAAATTCTAAGGTTAAAGCTATGTTGATGGGATGCTTTGCTTGGTTGGATTCAGCATAGAATAGATAATGCATAGTGGCCAAGGCCATACTGGGAAAGAAGTGACAGGAGAAGGATTCATGGTTATCCTCAGCTACATAGAGAATCCAAAGCTAGACTAGCCTAGAAAGACCCAGAGTCCAAATACATAAAAAGAGAAAAAATATAAAAAGAAATCCAGTATTCTAGACTCTAAAACCTATATCCTTGTTGCTGTTTTTATTGAGATAGGGTCTCTCTGTGTAGTCCTGGCCCCAAACTCAAGACATATACCTGCCTCTGCCTCCCAAGGGCTTGGAGTAAAGTTGTCACCACTAAATGGGCCAAATCCTTATCTTTATCTTCTTCTCCAAATGGATGACCTAGCTACATGCTGACAAGGTTTACTTCTTCAATAGACAATACATCAAAAATACATACATAGAAATATGCCTGGAATTGATGACTGAACTGGAATTGGTCTTATGTGCCCATTAATCCAGCCCTTGGGAGATGACAAGAGAAAATAAGGAATCCAAGCATATTCTTGGCAATTCAGTGAGTTTAGTTAGGGCCAACTAGGAGTACCTGAGACTTTTTTCCGAAGAAACCCTAAAACCCAAGCGTGCAACATGACTCAGTAACTTTGGCCCTGTATGCCTGGACACCTGATTTCAATCCATAAAACCATGTAAAGGTAAAGAAAACCAACTCAGCTAGTTATTGTTTGACCCCCAATCCATTTTGGCAATGCAGGTCTAGCCGTAGAAACATGAAAAAGAAAAACAAAGGAGATAGGACTTCAACTCAGTCAGAAAATATGGAAACAGAACAAAACACTGAGCTTCCCAGGTAGAGATTACTTCCTTTACTCCTTTCATTAATATTTTCAAGAATGATGTGGAGCTGGGCAGTGGTGGCAAATTCCTCTTCATCCCAGCACCCAGGAGACAGACAAGATGGATCTCAGGGAGTTGCCTGCCAGGACAGGTTCCAACACTACCAAGAAACCCTTGAAGGACCCAAAAACAAAACCCAAAGGCTGAATCTCACTATGTACCCTGGCTGGTCTAGAATTCACTATTGTGACCCCAGGGCCTTGAACTAACAGTGATCCTTCCCGCACTCCCAGCGTCAGCCTCAAAAATTGCTACAAAAAAGGTCTGCTACCCAAACCCTAGCCATTTAAAAACATAGATTCAAACAAACAAATCCACTTCCTCCTCTTGGGGTGGTGGAGCAGCCATGGAACGGTGGGGGAGCAGGGCATGGAAACTGAAAGTCATTCAGGTCAGGGCGCATCAGA
This sequence comes from Cricetulus griseus, assembly GCF_003668045.3. Lineage (NCBI taxonomy): Eukaryota > Metazoa > Chordata > Mammalia > Rodentia > Cricetidae > Cricetulus > Cricetulus griseus. The sequence continues at coordinate 1,140,833 of NW_023276808.1, forward strand.
ACCGAGGACACAGGGTGGAATGGGTAAGGATGGCCCCAGGTGGAGGGAGGGATTCCAGAGCCTCCCCTCCAGGGGCCCAATGAGCTCTCAGACTATGTAAATACTAGAGCCTCTCTGCTCCCAGAGACTTCTCTCGGATCTTGTTGGTGCTTGTGAGGATATTTGCTCCAATTTCGAGTTTGGCTTTCTCTCAGTATGAAAGGTAATTTTTTTCTGTTCCGAGATTTGAAACTGAGGACCTTCGCTTTGAGGGGCAGGTATAGGCTAAATATGGATGTTGGATGAGATAGGTTTAATTTAGCCAGCTTACAACCTGGGTCTGAATGAGTAACACACATATGCGTTCCTCAATATCACCAATGCCTGCTTTCAGAACGTTTGGTAATCTATGTTGTTTGGAGCATAACCTGGAACGCGCTCTGGAGACTATGCCGGCTTTGAATGCACAGGCCTGCCTGCCTAACTAGAATTATGGGCTTGAGCCAGCACTGACCAGCTTGCTTTGGAACTTTTATTAACTAGAATTTTAAATGAGCATAGCTGAGGGTTCGGCCTCCTGGCCCCAAGAGCTGAGTTTAGTCTCACCTCACAGGCGGCAAGGCCTGCGGGCAGATTGTATATAGTTTTAGCAATGTAGGAGTTTTAGGACTATTTGTGGAGGTTATGAATGATGCTTTCAGGAGTTTCAGAGGGTCCCAGGCAATTGTATTTCATGTGTTGGAGAAGTCAAATTATCAATGGACTTGTGTCAATTTTGGGACCGGATACTAACCACCCTGAATTTACTTATCATTTAGGTTCTTGGCACATTTTATTGAACTGTTCTAATGTTTTTGTTTGTTTATTTGGTTTGGTTTGGTTTGGTTTTTGGTTTTTCGAGACAGGGTTACTCTGTGTAGCTATGGAGCCTATGCTGGCACTCGCTCTGGAGACCAATCTGGCCTCGAACTCACAGAGATCTGCATGCCTCTGGCTCCCAAGAGCTGGGATTAAAGGCGTGCGCCACAAACGCCCGGAATGTTCCAATGTTTTCAGTTTTCTGGCAGGTAAATTTTTTCCGGTTTGTGCATCTCTCTGGACCATGTCAGCCTGTGGTACTCAAACTATGGGGGCAATTTTTGTTCTGGAATAAAGTGCCACCAGGTTTTGAGCACTGTCGGTAGACAAAAGGTTGGTTTCCTCAGTTCTTAGTGACTCCTTTAGCATTCGAATAGCGTAGGGCACTCTTGGGACTTGAGCTACAATGGGTCCCTTGGTAGCACGTTTCTGGGTTAACTGCGGTGTCCTGGGATCTTGGACTCCGTGGGCACGGAGGGGAAAATGTTGAGTGGGAAGTAAGGACCCAGGACATCGCTTGCACAGTAGCCAGGAACTGAAGTGGTATTGGAGAGGACTTGGGTGATCAAGGCGCCTCCAGACTCGAGGGGACAACCCACATTGTGGTCATCAAAGTGGTTGCCCTCTCTGAGGAAGAATTGGAAAGTGCTTCCACTTTGTGCCTCCCTGTGTGGGACAAGCATCCCAGTTGAGCCCATTGTAAGCATTTGTGCATAGGTGCTGAGCTCAGGCTTGGGAGTGTGAGGAGTGCTGAACTCTGCTAAAAAAGCTGGGCAAGTTATCTGTGATGGGAACATTGTTCATGTATGTTCCTTGGACCTAAAACAGAGCCCGGTGGTGGTGAGACCTAAGCTACAACGGTTACATTTCAAAAGCGGATTTTTCTCTTGGGACCTTTTGAGATGGTTTCAGTAGGTTCAAGGTTTGCCTTGGTTGTAAGAACTCCAGTTTAGGGTACTTGTCTCAGAGTGGTTTCTTTTTTTTTTTTGGTGGGGGTTCGAGACCTGGCTTCTCTCTGGCTTATAACGCTGTCTCAGAACTAGCTCTCCTGAACCAGGCTGGTCTCGAACTCACAAAGTTCTGCCTGCCTCTGTCACTCTAGTGCTTTGATTAAAGGCAGAGGGAAACGAATCAAGGTCCTAACAGAAACTCAGAAACTCCTTGAGCTATGTTGCAAACCACCTTGGACATGCTGTTTGAACAGACTCAGTGGGACCAAAACACTTTAGTGGGGTTTTTGTGTGTGTGTGTATTTTTGTTTTGTTTTGTTTTTTCAAGACATGGTCTCTCTAACTTTGGGGACAGATCCACCCACTTCTACCTCACAAGTGCTGGAATTAAAGGCTTATACCTCCATTGAGCACCCTATAAGGCCCTTTTTGAGATAAGCTGTCTGTGCTGGAATTCCTGCCTACCAGAATCACAGATCTTGCTTCTTCTAGGATTAGTGCATATGCCACTTCCAAGTGGTTTTCTGTTTTATTTTTTTGGGGGGAAGGAAGGTGGTAGAATCCTGGTAAATTGTCCAGGTTGTCCTGACTGCCTCTTGGGTGCTAACTGTAACAGCCACAATACTGGGCACATTTTACCTTTGTGCATGCTCACCATTGGGCCTGTGCTTACTCCCCTGTGTCAGGTCACTGCAACCATGTTGGTTCCTGTGATGTATGTCTGGTCTTCACGCTTGGTGGCAGGTTCCTTAACATGTCTGGAGCTGGCAGGGATGTGTGTGTGTGTGTGTGTGTGTGTGTGTGTGTCTGTGTGTGTGTCTGTGTGTGTGTCTGTGTGTGTGTCTGTGTGTGTGTGTGTGTGTGTGTGTGTGTGTGTGTGTGTGTGTTCCTGTAGGTCCTGGAATTCAAACCCAGCTTCCCTCAAGTTGTCACCCTTTGCCAATTGCTATATATATATATATATATGCTCCTGTAGGTCCTGGAGATCAAACCCTGCTTATCTCAACTCGGTCGCACTTTTCCATTTGCTTCATTTTCCTGGGTCTCCCTATCACTCTGCCTGCTCTTGAATGACCTGTCTTTGGTTCATGAAGGCACAAGCCACCATGCTCAGCTGATGTAAACATTTGTTCAGCCCAGATGTTAACCATCAGCATGCAATCTATATATCTATAGAGCTCCTTAGGAGAGAATAGAGTCTGGGGTTTCATGCATGCTAGCTAGGCAGCCAGTCTTCCAGCTGGTCCACATATCCTGACCTCTCCATGTGTTGAGGCCTCATCTGTGTGGATAGCAGATACAAACAGTCCTGGATCTTTCTAGGTATACTGCCTCTGGAACCTTGGTTTACAGCCCCAACCCACTTGGGATGTTTTGTGCTTCTGTTTGTTCTAGTGAACAGTTTCCCAGTGTGATTACAATGTTGAGTTGTGAATTAGGAAAACAAACAACTTTTTTCTTTTTTTGGTTTTTCCAGATAGGGTTTCTTTGTGGCTTTGGAGGCTACCTTGAACTAGCTCTTGTAGACCAGCTTGGTCTCAAACCTACAGAGATCTACCTGCCTCTGCCTCCTTAGTGCTGGGATTAATGGCTTGTGCTACCAACCCCTATCTAAACAGAAATATTGCTAAGTAATTTCATGGGCAGGGACATATTGCCCCCCTTCATATATCTACAAGGATTCTAGGTTACTGCTTCTGGAAACTGTGCAAATATTTGTGTTTCTAGTGAAGCAGAGCAAGCAGAACTAAGAGGTGGAGGACAGCCTTGTCTACAGAGCAAGTTGCAGGTCAGCCAAGGCTACAGAAACACCGTGTCTCTAATATAATATCCCCAACTCATCTAAGTAAGTGTCCTCTGCTCTTATTTTAATCTGTAGTTTCACACTTTGGCCAGTATGTGGGATTCTTGTTACACTGACTGACTGAAATGTCCAGTATTCAGATTTTTGTGGAGTTCCAGGGCAGTCTTGACTGTTACACAGAGAAAAGCAAAAGTCACACACAAAATAATGTCTCTCAAGTGGTGGATCACAGCTGTCCGAGGGAACAAAAGTCCTGCTGGCCTCCGTTCTAATGCCCTGCCCAGCACCCAATATCCAAGTACGGTTTTGCCAGTCAAAACGCTGCCAGCCTACTGTGTGTCATTTTGTTGAGGTCCGTTTCAAACAGCTTGACAAACATGGCACTATCACTATGGTGACTACAAAGACAGCATCATGGTATCCGGCCTTTTAGACTGTTTTTCTTTTTTCCTTTCTCTCTCTCTCTCTCTCTCTCTCTCTCTCTCTCTCTCTTTATCTCTCTCTCAATTTATTTATTACTTATACACTGTTCTGCCTACATGCCAGAAGAGGGCAGAAGATTGAATTGTAGATGGCTGTAAACCCCCATGTGGTTGCTGGGAATTGACCTCAGGACCCCTGGAAAAGCAGTCAGTGCTCTTAACCTCTGAGACATCTCTCCAGCTACATAGCCTGTTTTTCAAATATTGTTTTCATTAGTTCTGTATGCAGTGCTTCCTGCTCTTGCACAGGGCCAGAGTTCAGTTCCACATACAAACATTTTTAACTCCAGCTCCAAGGGATCTGCTGTCCTCTTCTGCCCAATAACATCTAAATGCATGTGGATACATACATACATACATACATACACACACACACACACTTTTTTCCAACGGGTTTGTGTGTGTAACATTGGCTGTCCTGGAACTCAATCTGTAGACTAGTCTTGCATTGAACTCCCATAGATCTGTCTGCCTCTGCCTCCCAAGTGCTGGGATTACAGCGTGGCACCACCAATGCCCAGTCTGCTGCCAGTGTTCTTAACTCCTGAGCCATCAGTCTGCCTCTGTCTTCAGAGTTCAGTGTTCTCAGGAAGCTGTGTGGGACAAACCTGTGACACCCACCAGCACACTGTAGACAGAGGCAGGAGGATGTTCCATTAGACTTGCCTGGGTGTATAGTGAGGCTCTGGGTCAAAAAGCCAGGGGCTGTAGGTGTACCTCACTAGTAGGGCCCTTGTCTGGTGCTTGCGAGGTCCTAGGTTTGATTCCCAGCACCCACTCACCCCCCAAAGAAAGCAAGTAGAACAGAAAAGCAACAAAATGTTGAAGCCCTGGGGAAGGAAGTGCACACATTTGATTCCAGGACTCAGGAGACAGAGGCAAGTAGATCTCTGTGCGTTCAAGGCCATCCTGTTATACAGAGTGAATTCCCAAACAACCAGGGCTACACAGAGAAATCCTATGTAAGAAACAAACAGGTGATCAAACAAAAACAACCTACCAAAGATGCCAATATGATGTCACACTTATTTGATTATATAAATATATACAGGATTATCAATTTGCATGTAAAATTATTTTGTGTGTGTTGGGCATTGTGGAGCACACCTTTAATCCTGGCACAAAGAGGCAGAGGCAGGCGAATCTCTGTGAGTTGGAGGCCAGCCTGGTCTACATATCAAATTCCAGGTTAGTCAGAGATATACAATGGGACGCTGTCTCAAAAATATTTCGTGGTCTATACCTGTGCAATGCACAGCAGCAAGTGCTCCTCAGCACAGAGCCATCCCTCCAGCCCCTGTGGGTCTTTTCTAATTAATGCAGGAGCCCTTATGGGCATTGTTCCACGACAGCTTGCAAGAGTCTCTCCTTTCACAGTGTGGGAGCCAGGCAATAAACTCAGGTTGTCAGTACCTTTACCAGAGGAACCATCTCACCAGACCCTACAGGTACTTTCTAGTAAGACTTTTTATTGGCTAAAACAAACAAGACTGGCATATGTCTCAAGCCTTTGGTCCTAGAACTAATGATTATATATGTGGAGATCATGCTTTTCCTTCCTGAATAATGAATGGTTGAACTAGCTCAGGGGGTTGAACTTTGTCACCAGCCTTGTTAGCCAATGCCTTTATCTGCTGTGCTGCCACATTTTGGACCCCTGCTATCAAATCTCTGTCTCTGTCTCTGTCTCTGTCTGTCTCTGTCTGTCTCTCTCTCTCTCTCTCTCTCTCTCTCTCTCTCTCTCTCTCTCTCTCTCTCTTTGTGTAGACCAGGCTGGGCTCGAACTCGCAGAGATCAGCCAGCCTCTGCCTCCCGAGTGGTGGGACTACAGGCATGCACCACCAACAACTGGCCTCTTTTTTCTAATTTTTAAAATTATTATTTTATTGGGTTGGAGAGATGGTTCAGCTAGTAAGGGCACGGGTACCTCTTGCAGAGGACCCAGGTTCAATTCCCAATACTCACATGGCAGCTCACAGCTGTTATGGGATATTAGTTGAAGATTTCTTACATTCTTTTATGTTGCATTTGTTTAACCCTGTTAAGCTGTGTTTCTTTTCCGGCCCAACATGCCTGACTGGTCTAATAAAGGACTGAACTGTCAATAGCTAGGCAGGAGAGAGGGATAGACAGGGCTGGTGGGCAGAGAGAATAATTAGAAGAAGAGGGAAAGGAAAAGGGAAAGAAGAGAAAAGGGGGAGAGAGAACAACAGGGGACAGCCACACAGCCATCAAAAGAGTAAGAAGGAAAGAAAGAGATAGAGAATAGAGAAAGGTAAAAAACCCAGAGGCACAAGGTAGATGGGATGTTTTTTAAAAGTATTTATTTCTTCTGTGTATAGCATTCTCCCTGCATATGTGCCTGCCCTGCATACTAGGAGAGGGCACTGGAACACATTACAGATGGTTGTGAGCCACCATGTGGTTGCTGGGAATTGAACTCAGGACGTCTAAAGAACAGCCAGTTCTCTTAACCTCTGAGCCATTTCTCCAGTCCTTTTACATGGAATAACTATGGACAACCATCTGCAACTCCAGCTCCAAGGGACCCAGCACCCTCACACAAACATACATTCAGGCAAAACACCAAAGCTCACGAAATAAAAAGTACATAACATTTTAACTGAGCGGTGGTGGCACATGCCTTTAAACCCAGCACTTGGGAAGCAGAGGCAGGCAGAATTCCTTGAATTTGAGTCTAGCCTGGTCTACAGAGGTATATCCAGGACAGCTAAGGCTACACAGAGAAATCCTGTTGGGGACCTCTTTAGGGTCTACTGTTCTTCTTGTAACTAAGAGTGACCCACAGTGCCCTCAGGGTCCACTGTCTACCTTGGGACTAGGTGTTTACTTCCTAGTTCCCTGCTTCTGCATAGGCCTTTATGCAAGAATGCAAATTATCTGCCCATTGAGGGGGCAATTGGTGGCATGGACCTTGATCTGAGTAAATTTACACTGGGGCTGCTATTTGTATATAAGCCTACTCCCCTTTGAAATAAAAAGCCTTCTCTTTGCAAGAGTGACTGTCTAGGTTGTCTTTATGTAATCGTCAGATTCCCTTGCCCGAATCCATGAGAAGGTGGTAGAGCTGCCTATTACGACAATTAGAATTCTCACCAAGATTTGGGAAAGAAGGGGAGACACTGAAGGATCAACTGGGAAGACTTGCCAGCATTAAGGTAAGGAACAGGTGTATTGAAGATGGGTGCAGCTAGTTCTTACTCTCTTATGGGGAACCAATTGGTCCAATTGTCCAATAAGCAGGGCACCAGTATTAAGTACAAGACAGCAACAGACGTTTTAAAAACTGTACATGAGTTCAGCCCTTGGTTTTTAATCTTTAGTATTGGTGATGGGGAGCAGGTGAGGATAGACCTGCAAAGGGCATTACACAGAGATGGGCCGAATGCCATACCAACTGTTACTTTTTCTCTGTGCCCTCTTGTCAAAGAAGCACCTCTTAGTAATACTGTGGAATTGAAAAAGCAGGTTAAGGAAGCCCAGGCTGCCTTCCACAGAGGCTCAGAACCTGTTAGGTCACTTCAAGCTTCTAATGACACTTCCGTTGGGCCCTCTCCCTCATATTCAGGGGATTAGACTAAGGAAAGGGAAGAAATGGAAAGGTATGTTAAATTATAACATAAGCTAAAAAAATGTTCCCTTGAGTCTCATCCTCCTGCTCATAATTCTAGTGCTCTCTGTTTCCCTTTGGGCTTTCCTGAAAAGCAGAGTTGCCCAGTGATGTTCTCAATCATAGAGATAGTTGCTCCCCAAGGCCAGAATCTGTGAGAGCATTCCCCTCTTAACTATAAGGATATTAAACAGCTGAAAGAGGCAGTTATGGCTTACAGGCCTCATGTACCTTTTATTACTCTGACCATTTTTTAATTCTCTGTGGCCTTGAATTCCACGCCCAGTGATTGGCAACAATTATGTCCAGCTGTGCTGTCCAGGGGAGGTTATTTGATTTGGAGAGGTGAATTTGAAGAGCTATGTAACCAAATGGTACAGCGCAAGACAGCTGCCAGTTTCCCTGAAAAGAACTCAGAAATGCTTACTGGTATGGGAGCCTATGCAGACCTAGGTCAGCAAATTCTTTACGATCCAGCTGTATATGCACAGATCTCAGCACCTGCTTTCAGGCTGCATATTTGGGGATACCGATAATGTCATGTCTATATTTAGAAAACTAGCTTTAAAAAATGCCAACAAGTATTGTAAAGAGGCTTTACCACCTCACAAGGCCAAAAGCCTCAATGATTACATTCATATTTGTAGAGATATAGATGGACACCACATTATGGAACAAGTTATTGCTTCTGCTATGCAGGGAAATAAGAAGGTCAGTGAGGGAGCCAGATCTAAGTCATGCTTGGTTGTGGCAAATGGGGTACACCCATAAAAGATTAGTCTTAGGCTGGACACCCTTCAAACTTTAAATGGTTTTCAGAGATTTCTGCCTGATATTAATTGGATCAGATCTAGTTTAAAAATTACTACTGTTGCGATTCTGCAGGCAGCAGAATAGGAGGAGGAGGAAGACGGTGGCTCGGCCGTAGTCCGGCTCCCGTGCCATTTCGGACCCAGAGCGAGTGAGCAAGTGAGCAAGTGAGAGGGCACAGGCCTAAAGGCTGCAGCGGTTGCCTGAGGCGGTGCATGCCGCGGGGAGAGGCCTGCTGAAAATGAGTGAATATAAACTTGTGGTTGTTGGAGCTGATGGCGTAGGCAAGAGTGCCTTGACGATACAGCTAATTCAGAATCACTTTGTGGATGTATATGATCCTACAATAGAGGACTCCTACAGGAAACAAGTAGTAATTGATGGAGAAACCTGTCTCTTGGACATTCTCGATACAGCAGGTCAAGAGGAGTACAGTGCAATGAGGGACTAGTACATGAGGACTGGGGAGGGCTTTCTTTGTGTATTTGCCATGAATAATACTAAATCATTTGAAGCTATTCACCATTATAGAGAACAAATTAAAAGAGCAAAAGACTCTGAAGATGTGCCTATGGCCCTAGTAGGGAATAAATGTGATTTGCCTTCTAGAACAGTAGACACAAATCAGGCTCAGGACTTAGCAGAAAGTTATGGGATTCCGTTTATTGAAACCTCAGCAAAGACAAGACAGAGAGTGGAGGATGCTTTTTATACATTGGTGAGAGAGATCCGACAGTACAGATTGAAAAAAATCAGCAAAGAAGAAAAGACTCCTGGCCGTGTGAAGAATAAAAAATGCATTGTAATGTAATCTGGGTGTTGATGATGCCTTCTATACATTAGTCCAAGAAATTCGAAATCATAAAGAAAAGATGAGCAAAGATGGTAAAAAGAAGAAAAGGAAGTCAAAGACAAAGTGTATAATTATGTAAATACAATTTGTACTCTTTTCTTAAGGCATATTTAAGTAACAGTGGTAATTTTTGTACATTACACTAAATTATTAGCATTTGTTTTAGCATTACCTGATCCTATTTTTTTCTGTTCTTGCAAACTTTCAGCTTTTATCTTAAATGCTTATTTTAAAATGACAGTGGAAAACTCTTTTCTCTAAGTGTCAGTATTCCCTGGCTTTTGGACTTCAACTAGCAATGCCTGTGGAAGAGACTTAAGATTTGAGACTGTCTTCCCAGAGTTTGGTGCATGCAGTTGATTCCACACTAATGCTAATTCTCTTACCAGCTGTGAGCATTGTGTGACCCGGAGGAGTGAAGCTTTTGATCCATCTCTGCTCTGTTTCACCTAGTCATTGAGTGATTTAATTAGTAATTACAGCTGCACTGAGACCTAAGACTTTGGAATCACAGATTTATGGGCTTCCCTTGATTCACTTTTAGCATGTCCTAGAGTTTATCATCCTTCATAAGTGTAGTTAGACTGTTGAGTGTTGGTACCCAGCCCCCACAGGGTCTCTAAGAGTTGTTTTTCAGTATAACCACAGGTACCTCCTGTTTTCCTAACCTTGCCCCACTAGGATCATGATGCGAACCCTTTGACCTGGGATTTTGGAAGTTTGTATACAAGGCTGCTTCACAATAAAAGTGAGGAACATTCTTTCAGAAACAGAACCAGGCATCTTGTGGTTCATCCAAATCTCCAGGTTTTTGCCTGATACTCGGACTTAGTAGTGGCCAAGAGCAGCCACAAATGGAGGTCCCACTGAAAATAGGAAAGAAAGGGGACCCTGAGAGATCACCCTCAGAATGCTGGCAAGCAAGTAAGGAGTTGTGAGGGTGGATTGCAAAAGGTACTAGAAATAGGAACCTCAACTCCTAAGAGAGTTGGATTAGAATGGAGATCACAGTCAATCACACAGAGAAAGTTTAAAGAGACAAGGTACTGGTAAGATTTCATTTTAACACTGGATTAAGCAATAATGCTAAGAAAATTAGTAAAGAAATCCTGGAAAACTGCCTCCTCCATGAAATACCCACCAGCAGCCAGCTGACCCAGCAGCCCGATTCCTTGTCCACTGGAGCCCACTGTGGGCTCCTGTCAGATGAAACTGATGTGGTGTGCACAGGCTGGCTGGAGAAATCACTTCCTGAGAAAAAGTTGGGGCACTATGCTTGGAAGAAATTCTGGTTCATCCTGCAGAGCGGTAAGATGTGTGGTGACCCAGATGTTCTAGAATACTATAAGAATGAACACTGCAAGAAACCTCTGGGGATCATCAACCTAAACTTCTGTACGCAGTTGGATGTAGCCCTGACCTTCAACAAACAAGAGCTCCAAAAGAGGTTCATGTTTGACATCATTATCAATGAACACACCTTTTACCTGGTGGCTGAGACAGAGGCTGACAGGAATAGGTGGGTCCAGAGCATCTGTCAGATCTGCGGCTTCAGTCAAACTAAAGAGAGCACTGACACCCTGAGAAACCTTTCTTTAATCAGTCATAATCTTTGCTCTTCTCCAGCTGAATTCAGCAGCTTCAGTCAGCCCCTGCTCCAAACAGGGTCTACAGCAGATAGTGAGGATGTGTACACGTTCAAGGCACCCAGAAACACCCTGTGTGGGGAATTTGGAAACCTCCACGTGGACTCAGCCATAGCACCCCCACCACACCCCAAGACACCTTGCGTGGCAGCCCTCAACAAAGACCTCCGGTCAGTGACTACAAGTATCCAACACGAGGTGAAGAAACAGCCTGCTTGTCTGCTACATCTCTAGAAAAGACTATCGTGGGTTGATCAGACAGTGCCAGCTCTGATTTCAATTATATGCCCGTAAACCCAGGTTCTGACATCCCCATAAGCACAATGCCCTCTCACTTTGTCAGCCGAGGAAGTGAGATCCAACCACCCCCGTTCAGTCTCCCGCTCAAGCTTGGCCGAAAAGCAAAGTCAGTGCCCCTTGACCTGAGTAACAACACTGTCATCAATGAGTTCCCTTTCAAGTCATTTGTCACCATGTCTTGGTCCACATTCAACCACACCTTTAACCCCAGCTCCTCCCAGTACTGCAGTTCCATCTCCAATACAGACTCTGGAGACAGTGAGGAGAACTGTGTCCCTATGCAGAACCCAGTGTCTTCATCCACTGTACCCAGTGACACTAACAACCCAGCTCCAAAAAAGAGTACTGGCAATGCCAATTACATAGCCCTGGAGTTCCAGGCATTCTCCCCGAGACCTCACCACAAGCCATCCACATCATTGTCACACCAGATGAGAAAGGAGAATATGTTCAAATAGATAAAGAATAGACCCAATCCCTGCAAAAGACCATACAGGAATGGACAAAGATGCAGCAGTCTTCAAGAACCTCCAGAGATTCCATGCTATGTTAAGGATGCCCATCCCTGACATCTCCTCTCCTTTGTGATTTTTGTTCAAAAGATGTATGTATGCCCTGTATGTATGGTGTGGCCACACATGTGTGTATGAAATGTGTTCATAAATGTGTGACTGTTAACAAAAGAATGCCATTGTGTTGTCTTTAATTAGTTAATTGCTTGGGAAAGAGCAACAGTTGTTAAAGTACAGGTTACTTGGGGTGGAAGGAAAATGTCTGCTTTTGTTTCCATGGAAGGTGAAGGGCTGTGAATTCGTTTCATACTGGTATGGTTTCATGGGGCAGGACCTCATGAATCAGTGGCCCAGATGATCTGAATATTTGTTTTCATTTAAATTTGGTCAGTTAGAAATGGCAGTGGTCACAGTCAATGACTTTTTAAAAGAAAAAGGAGGAATATGATATAGAAATGATACTTTGTATTGAAATGGATCTTCATTTGTTGATAATATTTATTGGAATGGATCTTTATTTGTTGACACTAGTTAGGTTTTCTAGATATATAGATATTCTTCATATCATTCAAAGAAATGGTTTAGGGTTTTTCTTGACAGTGATACACAACTGCTCCTGGAACACCAATTATAACTGAGAGGAAGAGGGGCATCCAAGAAACTCATTATAGAGTTTGACTTTGACAGGGCAAGATCAGCCATTTGAGCATAAAGCTACTCTTGTCTAAACTGTTTCCAGTGCAGGACAGTTTAGAATTTCCAGCTTTGCTGAGAAGTCTGCCAGACACATTATGGCCTGTCTAGGAAGCAAGGTGTCTCTGTCTGTTCTAGAGTTTATATATTATCCTTCTATGATCTTTGATGGAGTTGAAGATAGATAGTTATAGTAACACACTAAGATAGAATGGTTAAAATCATATAGTTCTTACTTGATAACTGTTTTGTTATATATAAAGAAGGGGGAGATGTTGGAACCCAGACCCCATGGGGTCTCTTAAGATTTGTTTTCCAGCATAACCACAGGTACCTCCTGTTTTCCTGACCTCACCCCACTGGGATCAATATCCTGTTGTGAACCCTTTGACCTGGGGTTTTTGTAACTTTGTATATAAGGCTTCTCCACAATAAAGTTGGGAGACATTCTCTCAGAAAATGCCCAGGAGTCTTGTGGTTCATCCATATTTCCAGGCTTTTGCCCAATACTCTGACTTAGTGGCCAAGAGCAGCCACAAGGATACATCTGTAAATCTACAACCCAAAAGAAAAAGAGCGACACAAGCCGGTCCTGTGCCCCATTCTTCCCACTCAGCTCTATCAGTTGGCCTTGCCGATGACTTCTAAGTGGACACACAGACAAGTCCTGACCTGGGACTTCATTGACTGCTGTTATTGGGCTCCAGGCTGCCACTGTTGATGGAGGTGACACTCAAGAGGGAGGCCTTTTCTCCCTTGGGAAACCCAGAAGGCACTTCCCACTTGAGGGCTATAGCTGACAAGATCCTCTGGCTAGGTCCACCTGCTTGGTTGAGGAGCCGCCAAATAAATAAATAAATAAATAAATGTGTATATATAAAAAAGAATGTGTCTATACATATATGTGATATATATATATATATATATATATATATATATATATATGGGCTGAGCCTATTGGCACAGTTATTCCACAAAAGCCCTCAGAAGGAGAGACGCAGAGAGCCAGACACAGGAAATCAAGGCCTATCTACTGTCCAAAACTAGGTTTAGTATCCACCTAAAGCTTCATGCTGAGACCTTTATTTTTATTGTATTTTGTTTATTGGATTTTCGAGACAGGGTTTCTCTGTGACTTTGTAGGCTGTCGTGTTACTAGTTCTTGTAGACCAGGCTGGTCTCGAACTCACAGAAATCCACCTGCCTCTGTGGTGTGCCACAGTGAGACTGGTCATGAGTGTCACCTGGCTTACCTTACACAGTGAGACCCCTTGTCAAAATGAAATTGAACATTATAGCTACTGCCTAGCATTCAGCCAGCGGTGGGTTTCCGGATTCTCTCCCAGAAATGGTGGTGAGGATCTGTGCTGCTTAGACACCGTCTTAACAAAATTGTGTTTGGTTTTTCAAATGCTGGGGTCATGAGGGACAAGAGCTCAGCCAGGGACACTCAGCTTTGGAGGCACTGTCTATTGTCAGGACCCAAGAGAGCAGTCCCAAATCAATTGCCTGGCTCAGGGAGGCCTTCCAGGAACATGCAGGTGCTCGCCCCCTGCTGTCACTTCAGGACATTGCTGATAGTGCAGCCTCTGAGTCAGGAGACATCTTTGTACAGATCTCTGTGTTGGGGTCCGCACAAGGGCCAGTGGTCATTCCTAAGGACCATTGTCAACAAAGGCCGGGGATGGAACCGGGATTCCTAGCTGCACTGCAGTGTTCTCTTAGCAAAGGCTGCAAGCTGCAGGGACCCTGGGACAATAGTGTTTAGACCTCCCGGAGTCTTTTCCCACACGAGGTGGTTTCTCCTTTGATCCCATTCTGCCCACGGTGGAACTGGACTGTGGGGTCCTGAGAACCTGTGCCGTGCTGCATGCTGCATCCTGACAGTACAGGGGCTCTGGGGTGTTTGTGTGAGGGAGCCATACCTCTTGTAAAAGGTCTAGGGTGCCTGTGCTCTGATTGAGAAGTAGCGTGGCTCAGGCTGTGACTTCAAGCTGAGAGGGGGATTTTGTTGGTTTTGGGAAACAACTCTGAGGCGTGGACTTCAGAATCTGAGGCAAAATGTCAGTCTTCAAGATCTCCGAAATCTTTTTCAGTTCCCATTTCTGGTTCTTTTTGTGTTTTGTTTTTCCAGACAGGGTTTTTCTGTAGCTTTGGAGCCTGTCCTGGAACTAGCTCTTGTAGACCAGACTGGTCTGGAACTCATCGAGGTCTGCCTGCCTCTGCCTCCCGAGTGCTGGGATTAAAGGCGTGCACCACCACAGCCTGGCCATTCTTTTTATTTTTAACACACATGAATTTCTTATGTTCACTCTGGCCCCAAAGCAGGTCTAAAGCCCCAGGTTGAGGTAGAAATTCATGATTCTCCCTCCTGGAGGCAAGAACAAATCTGTACAGCCCCAAAGGGGATCTCTACCTGTTCTGAGGTCTGGATGGATACCCAGGTCTCAGGCCAACATCCTTCCCTTCCCAGGAAGATGGTTTTCCAGTTCTGCCTGTCTGCCACTTTGCCACAGGCACCACTGTCCATCAACTGTATACAATCATGGTTTCTACTGCATGACAAAGAGGACAATGACCACTAGAATCTTCAGTGGATATTCTTTTCATGTAGCTCTGCTGGCCTGAAGTAACTCAAAGTCATCCTCCAGCCTCTGCTTCTCAAGTAACTATCATGCATATAACTACACACACACACACACACACACACACACACACACACACACACACTACAAATTCTCACACACAAAATAAAAATTTTGAGTTTTAAGCTAATTTGATGGGACACTTTGCTTAGTTGGATTCAGCACAGAATAGAGAAGGCATAGTGGCCAAGGCCAGACTGGGAAAGTAGAGACCGGAGAAGGATTCAAGATTATCCTCAGCGACATAGAGAATCCAAGGCTAGTTTAGCCTAGAAAGACCCAGTCTCCAAATAAATAAAGGGAGAGAAAATATAAAAAGGAATCTAGTATTCTAGACACTAAAACCTGTATCCTTGATGCTGTTGTTATTCATTGAGATGGGGGCTCTCTGTGTAGTCCTGGCCCCAAACTCAAGAGATCCACCTGCCTCTATCTCTCAATGCTGGGATTAAAGGTATTGCTACTACAAGGGCCAAATCAATATCTTTGTCTGCTTCAAGTTTTACTTCTTCCGTAAACAATAGATCTAAACTGCATTGAAATATGCCTGGAAGCTGGGCAGTGGTGGTGCACACCTTTAATCCCAGCACTCTGGAGGCAGAGACAGGCAGATTTCTGTGAGTTCCAACCAGGACAGGCTCCAAAACCACACAGAAACCCCATATTGGAAAACAAACAAACAAACAAACAAACAAACAAACACATAAGACTGAATCTCACTATGTACCCTGCTTAGTCTGGAATTTATTATTGTAGACCCCAGGGCCTTGAACCAACAGTGATCCTTCCCCCACCCCCACCCTCAGCCTCACCAATTGCTACAAAAAAGGAACCACCCTACCCAGACTGTAGCCATTTAAACATCAACAGACAAATTCACTTCCTCCTCTAGAAGTGGGGCCAAGGAAGACTGGGAAGGTCATTGTGCCCCAGGAAAGCTAACATGGAGGACAGAAGTGGGGATTGTGTATGGATGGCTCCAGGTGGGGGAGGAATACCAGAGCCTCCCCTGCAGGGGGCCAATGAGCCCTCAGACTCTCTCAACGTTTTCTACTCTACCCATCCTGACCTTGCTATTGCTGCTTGCGATTCGAGTCTGGCTTTTCTGGAAAAAAAGGTATTGTTTTTCAGTTCTGATGTTTGTAGTCTAGGACCTTTGCTTTGAGAGGCAGGTGTGTAGCCCTGGCATGGATATGTTCCCTCAGTTTTTGGAGGAGACACATTTATTTTAGGCAACATGGTTCAGGTTGAGTAACTCAGATCTGCCTTCCTCCAGACCACCAAGGCCTGCTTTAGTAGTTTGGGTTTTCTCTACAGTTTGGAGCCTGTACTGGAAAGTGCTCGGTAAACCATGCTGGCCTCAAACTCACAGGTCTGCCCCTGCCGAACCTGCCCAGTGCTGAGATTAAAGGCGTTAGCCAGCACTAGGTTGCTTTTTTTTTTAATTTAAAAACTGGAATTTTAAATCAGCATGGCCGCGCATTCTGCCTCCTGTTCCCTCATGCAGCTGGGATTTGTCCCACACCACAGAATCCAGCGGCCTGCAGGCAGATATAGATTAGTTTCAACAAGGTAGGAATTTAGGAGTGTGTGTGCATGGGGGGAAGCTATGAATGTTACAAAGTGTGAGGTGGTAGTCACTTGCTTGAAGGAGTTCCAGAGGATCCCAGGCAATTGCATTTGTTGGAGAAGCTGAATTACCAATCGTTTCGGAACCTGATACTATGCCGTATCCCCGATTTCATACATCATTCAGGTTTTTGGCGCAGAGGATTCTGCGGCTTTCTGGACCATGTCAGCCTGTGGTACTCAAATAATGGCAGCACTTTTTTTGTGGAACAAAGTGCCGCCAGGTTTTGAGCATTACCGGCTGACAAAGGGGCGATTTTCCCAATTCTTAGTGACTCCTGTAGCATTCATCTAGTGTGAGTCACTATGTGGACTTGAGCTACAATGGGTCCCTTGATATCACGTGTCTTGGTTAACTGTGGTGTCCTGGGAGCTGGAACTCCACGGGCATGGAGGAGAGAATGTTGAGTGGGAAGGAAGAACTGAGGACATCCTGCACAGTAGTCAGGAACTGAAACAGTATTGGAGAGGACCTGGGGGGGGTCGAGGTACCCCCAGGCTCGAGGGGAAAACCCACATAGTTGTCATCATGGTGGTTGCCCTCTCTGAGGCAGAACTAGAAAGTGCTTCCACTTTCTTACTCGCTGTGTGGGGCAAGCATCCCACTTGAGCAGAGTAGAAGCATTTGTGCACAGGCACTGAGATGAGGCTTTTGGGCTGCTGCTCCACCGTGTAAAGAGAGGAAGCAGTTCGGGTGTGATGGGAATATTGTTCATGTATGTGCCCTGGACCTTAACGGAGCCTGGTAGTGTTGAGAGGTAAGCTACAAAGGTCACTTTTTGAAACATGACTTTTCTCCAGGCACTTTTTGATCTTTTACATTAGGTTCAAGGTTACCCTTTGATGTAAGAAGACCAGTTTAGGGCACATGTCTCAGGGTTTTGGGATGAGAGGGATATTTCAAATCCTGTTTGAACTGATCCAATGTGAATTTTTTCAGGTTTGTGTGTCTCTCTGGACCATGTCAGCCTGTGGTACTCAAAATGTGGGGGCACTTTGTGTTCTGGAATAATGTGTCACCATGTTTTGAGGGTTACCGGTTGATAAAAGAGCCATTTCCCCAGTTCCTAGTGGCTTATCCACGATTTCTCTAGTGTGGGGCACTTTTTTGGAGGGGAGTAAGTTTCTAGACCGGGTTTCTCTGTGGCTTTGTAAGCTGTCGTGGAACTAGCTCTTGTAGACCAGCTGGTCTGGAATTCAGAGATCTGCCTGCCTCTACCTACAAGTGCTGGGATTAAAGGCTTGCATCACCAATGCCCAGTGTGTGGGGCATTCTTTGGACTTGAGCTACAATGTGTTCCTTGGTAGCATATGTCTGGGATAGCTGCAGTGTCCTGGGAGCTGGGACTCCAGGCATGGTGGGGAGAAGGTTGAGTGGGAAGGTTAGCAAAGAAAGGCCTCCCTTTCACAGTAGCCAGTAAGTGAAGTGTCCAGGGAGGGGAAACGGGAGTCTATAAGCACCCAGGCTGGAGGGGACAACCCACATAGTGGTCATCAAAGTGCTTGCCTCTCAGAAGCAGAACTAGAAAGTGCTTCCACTTTGTGCCTTACTGTGTGGGACAAGCATCCCAGTTGAGCCCATTGAAAGCATTTGTGCACAGGCACTCAGCTCAGGCTTGAGTGTAAAGGAGAGCTGCACTCCTAAAATCTATGTATTGGGGTAAAAATAATTTTCTTGAAATGCTGTGTTAATACAGCATCAGATATACAAATACTCCATATTAATACATGGGCAAAATCCTTAAGTGGATGTGCAGGTCCTGTAGGACCCTCAACCTGTGATACTCAACCTGGGGGCTTTTTTGATTTCTTGGAAGAAAAGTGCCGCCAGGCTTTGAGTGTTACTGATTGAGAAAAGGATTTCACAAAGACTGACAACTTAAAAGTCAGGTTCTGTTTTTAAAACCAAGCAGATGGGTACCTGAGAGGAATGAAGGCATGCCAGGGTAATACAGGTCCTTCCATCTGGAGGCTCAGCACATTGGCTGCCCTCAAAGTGGAGGCCCTCTCCAAGGCTCATCCATCAACTGCATCCATTCTTGTGTGTTTGGACCAGGGGCCTGGAAACCACATTGGAGCGTGGAGATTCCCTTATCTGGGGGCAGGAGGTGAGTTCCTTTCCACTGGATACTTCACTGATGAAGGTAGTTGTGATGATTCACATAAATAAGGTCCCTACCCTGGTAAACAGTTGTAAAGCAGGGTGGGGGTGGGAAGACCCAACTGGGCAGGACCTGCCATATATTTTTCCCCACTTTGGTTTTCTTTTTTTTTGCAAGACAGGGTTTCCTGTGGCTTTGGAGGCTGTACTGGAACAACCTCTTGTAGACCAGGCTGGCCTGGAACTCACAGATCTACCATCCTCTGGGATTAAAGGTGTGTGCCATCATATCCCAGCTTGTTTTTCTTTTTTTTTTTCTTTTTGAGACAAGGTTTCTCCGTATTGCTATGGAGGTTGTCCTAGAACTCACTTTTTTGTTCTGAGATATGCGTTTTTTCCTGAGTAACCAGCCTGACTGTCCTGGAACTCACTCTGTAGACCAAGGTAGCCTGGAACTCAGATCCACCTTCCTCTGCATCCTGATTCCTGTGATTAAAGGTGTGCTCCACCAAAGCCTGTTTTTTTTTTTTCATCCTTTCGATTTTCAAAACAAGGTTTTTCTGTAGCTTTGACCCACCTACCTCTGCCACCACCATGCTGAAACCTTTAACACTTTATTTTTTTATTTTTAGGTTTTTTGAGACAGGGTTTCTCTGTGGCATTGGAGGCTGTCCTGGAACTGGCTCTTGTAGACCAGGTTGGTCTCAAACTCACAGAGATCCACCTGCCTCTGCCTCCCAAGTGCTGGGATTAAAGGTGTGCACCAGCAATGCCCAGCATTACCTTTTACACTTTAAAATGCTAGTGGTAATAGGTCCATTAGGAAACGATGGGGTACAAAATCCAAATCTGTTGCATTTTGAGTATAAGGCCAGCCTGGTGGACAGCCAGAGAAGGGACACTGATATGCCTATACATAATTTGGCTTGTCAGTGGGGGAGGGTTGTGTATAGACCAGTGTAGGCTTCCCCTCTTTAACCCCACAGTGCTGGGATTAAAAGGTGTCTATCATGCTTGGCGTTAACTTTAACTTTTTTCCATTTTTCAGGCCTTACACAATAACTGAGATTCCTAACAACTTTTCTACAGGTTACTTGCACAGCACCGTTCAGATCTCAACCTGCTCCACTCAAACTCTGGGGACACTTTTTGTTCCTTGGAAGAAGTGCCGCCAAGGTTTTGAGGGCAGCCGATTGAGAGAACGCTGCAGCTGGGCAAGGTGGTGGCTGCTGTCCGTGGGGTGGCACTCAAATGTCAGGAGCGCTCTTCTCATTTCTAAAGTGGAAAGTGTTTCGACATTTGGGTGCTGTCTGTGGGTACCATTCCCGCCTGCTCTGTGGATAGCGGCTCATCTTAAGAGATTTACTGTTTGCTGTGCATGGTGAAGCTTGCAGGGAATTGCAGGTGGGGAGGATTGAATTTGTCTCCTCAAGTTCCCTTAACCCACTGAGCTATCTTCCCCAGGCCCATTTAACACGCTTTAGACCCTTCTTAATGTTGCAGGCCCATCTGGATCCATCTTGTGAGGTCCCAGATAGCCATACTCAAAATGGAGGCACTCTCCAGGCCTAGTGAAGGGGAAAGTGACCCCATTTTGGGTGTTGCTGTGTGGAGAAGGCATCGTGGAACTTCCGTACACTGGCAATTGCTCACTTGGGGACACTCAAATGTGGCACACTCATCTGGATGGAATAGAAAGTGCTACACCATTTGAGTGTCCCCTGAGAGCACCTGTCCCTTAAAAATCTTCTGTTCCTATTCTAGACCTGAGTGTTCACTCACTCTCCAGACACCAGGTGGGGAGAGTTAATGCTTGTTCCAGCTACAGTGGGAACTGCAGTCTTCTTGGGGGTTTGAGTGAAGACACCTGAGACCTGGTCCTGGTCAGTCCCAGCCAGAGTAAACATTGGAGTTGTTAGTGTATGGTGTCTGCAGCATGAGCATGCAGAATCGTCTCCTGCATGTGGGGGCTGAGTATTGAACCATGATCCTGTTATACTGAACCACCTCTCCCACTAACCCCCATTGTTAACTTTTAATGTCCAAAGTCATTTTGAATCCTCGTGTTCAGTTGGCAATATTGGTCTTCTCCATTAAAGATCAATAAAGTCTTGTTCTCTTGGTACATTTTTCTTCAGTTAACAGTATGTGTCAGGGTTGGGAATGACTTAGAATGTTGCTTCCATGTGCTTTCTAGGGATGGGACTCCAGCCATAATGCTGGTTTCCAAGCATAGCCTGCTAGGTCATGTCAAGGGTCCAGTTGGAGGCAGGCCTTGCTAACTAGCTCTGGGTGACTTGAGTTTGTCTAATTGCAGACTGACAGATTTCCATTAGCAGGTACTGAGCTTGGATGCTATGCAGTTCCATGTGGTCTGGGGCTGGCCTTCCATTCATGCCAATTTCAGTTAGGGAAGCTCTGGGCTCCACCCTCCAGTTTTCCTGAAGACTATCATGTTAGTGGCTCCCTCATTCCTCACAGGAGGAGCTAACTTTATACCCCTGCATTTTGTTTCTCACCAGAAGGACCAAATGGCTTTGCAGCCCTGTAAGGATGTAGGCCAAGCTTGCCAGAACAGTAGGTTTGGAGAGGTGCTCACCTTTAGGTCTGTAAATCATGACACTAAACAGTGAATTCTCTGGGGTTAGGGATGTCGGATTCTTCTTCAGAGGAAGAATGGGAGGTGGTAGCTAACGAATAAGGGGCTTAAAGAATCTGAGATACACTCCAATCTGCTTTTGACATACTATTTTAACAGACTGAGTTGTAACTCTAGGTATTGAGGTACTTTTTGAGAAAGTTAATTTGTGCAGAACAGGGATCTTTTTTTTTCTGGGATTAAGGCATATGCTACTAGGCCAGTGTTTTTTAGTTGTTTTTTTTTTGGCGGTGGGGGGGATGTTCTAAAATCCCAATAAATTGGCCATGATGGTCTGTCTAAATGCTAGCTATAAGGTCACCACAATATCTGGCCACATTTTTACATTTGTGCCTGCCTACCTTTGGACCCATCCTTACTCCCCCATGTCATAGGTCACCTCCCCACCATGTTGGTTCCTGTGAAGCATCTCTGGTCCTCATGCTGGTGGCAGGCTCCTTTACAAGGTTCAGCCCTTTACTGTATTAACATTCAGAAGCTGGCTACAAACTCTTGCCTGGAGCTGGCATGATTATAAGCTGTCCTGTGGGGACTAGAGCTCAAACCCCGGGTCACTTGAAGCTGTCCACATAGCCAATTGCTTTTAGCCTGGGGCTCCCTGGGGCTCTGTCTGCTCTTCCATGACCCTGCCTTTGACTCATAAAGGCACCTTGCACAACCATTGTAAATGTTTTTCATTCCAGGTGTCAACCATTGGCATGAAATCTGTATGAAGAGAGTCCTGGGTTTCATGCATGCTATCTAGGCAGCCAGTATTCCAGCTGGTCCACGTTTCCAGCCCTCTCCATATGTTGAGGCCACATTTGTGTGGCTAGCAGATACAAACAGTCCTGGATCTTATTGGATCTAAGGCCTCTGGAACCTTGGACCTACAGCGCCAGCCCACTTTGGATTTTGTGCTTCTGTTTGTTCTAGTATATACTTCCCAGGTGTGAGTAGAGAGTCTATTCAAGAAGTAGAAAAGTTTATACAAATTGCTATGGTATTTTCTGGTGATGCCAGGGCAGGGAAGTATTAGCCTCCTTTCCCTATATCTGCAAGGATTCTGGGTTATTGCTTGCTATTTTGAATTACCTCTGCAGATTACACAAATGTTCATGGGTCTGGAGAAGTGGGGGCAAGCAGAACTATGAGGTCAAGGCCAGTCTAGTCAACAGAGAAAGTTCCAGGTCAGCTGAGTCTCACATAAACCTTGTCTCTAACACCCCACCTCCTTCAAAATATTGTTTTCTCTGGACTTCTTTTAATCTGTTGTAGTTGCAGAGTTTGGCCAGTAGGTGGGAGTCTTGGCACAGTGATTGACTGAAATGTCCAGTGCCCCAAATTTTAGTGTCTCCCTGGTGTTCTTTCTCTATCACTGCTGTTCTAATCTGCCAATCAGCCAATCCCCATCCTAAATGATCTGCATGGAGACCACATCAAATCCAAAGAGCTTCATCAAAGCTTGTGTGCTTATGGCTCCAGCAGAACAAACATTTTCCTCACCCTGCACTTTCTGGGCCTTCTCTACCAAGACAGGGTGTCATGTGCTCCCCTCTGGTTTCTGATTCTGAGGATGATCTTGGGTTCCTAATCATCTTGACTCCACCTCACCATGTAGCAGAGGCTGCCCTTTAATCCCAGCACTAGGGAGGCAGAGGCAGGAGGATCTCTGTGAATTTCATGACAGCCATGACTGTTACACAGAGCAAAACAAAACACAACAAGTTCCTTCCTTCTCTCAAGTGCTGGATCACAGCTGCGCAAGGGAATAAAGGTCCTGGTGACCACCATTCTGAGGCTACAGCCCTGATCAACACACAATATCCAAGTCCAGTTTTGTGAGTCGAAGCCCTCTCCTGTGGGTCATTTTGTTGAGGTCCACTGCAAACAGCCTGGGGACAAAGATGGGACTATCACTATGGTGACTACAAGGACAGCATCCTGGCACTCTGCATTTTAGCCTGGTTTTTAAATATTTAAATCTTTGTGTCTGTATGGAGGGCCTCCTGATCTTGCACAGGGCCAGGGTTCATTTCCACATACATCCATTTTTAACTCCAGCTCCAAGAAATCTGCTGTCCTTTTCTGAGCAATATCAGCTTAATGCATGTGGATACATACACATACATACATACATACATACATGCATACATACATACACTCACACAAAATTAACCATTAACATTTCTATTGTTGTCTCCTTTGTTTTCAACAGGTGTCTCTGTGGAGCCTTGGTTGTCCTGAAAGTTGCTTTGTAGACCAGGCTGTTCTGAAACTCCTAGACATCTGCCTGCCTCTGCCTCCTAAATGCTGTGATTGAACACATTCGCCACCAACACCTGTAATCTTTATTTTATGTACATTGGAGTTTTTGCCTGCATGAGAACACCGGATCACCAGGAACAGGAGTTACAGAAAGTTGTGTATTGTCATGTAGGTGCTGCAAATTTGAAATCAGGTCCTTTGAAAGTATGTTGCATGTGTGCCATTTGTTGGTTTGTTTTTTTTCAGACAGGGTTTCTCTGTGTTAACAATAATGGCTGTGCTGGAACTCACTTTGTAGACCAGGCTGGCCTCGAAATACCAGTGATCTATCTGCCTCTGCCTCCCAAGTGCTGGGATTACAGGGTTGCACCACCAATGCCCAGTCTGCTGCCAGTGTATATGTTTTCCTTTCTACCCAAAAGTGTACTGGTGGTAAAGCCTGTCATCAAGCTTGGCAGTAGATGCTTGAACCTGCTGAGCTAGCTCAACAGCCCTTTAGTTTTGTTTTTGGATGAGTATTTTGCACACATGTAAGACTGAAACTCATATTTCAGTGCCAGTGGAGGTCACCAGGGGTTATTGGATCCTGGAAATGGAGTTGGATCACCAGGAACACGTTTTCAGCTACAAAGTGGGATCTGGGAACTGGGACCTCTTTAAAAGCATAAGTGCTCTGACCATAGAATCACCTCTCTAGCCTCCTTACTCTCAATGTTCAGTTTGCTTATTGGATCAAGGTCTCTCTGCTGCCTTGAGTGGCATGGAATTTTTATGCCAAGTTCCTGAGACCCCAAAAAGAGACCACCAAGAAACCAACTCATTAGGATGCAGACTCATAAGGTTTAATGTTAAGTTACAATACTCGGCAGGGACCCTGTTCAGCAAACCGGGACAACAGCTGCAGCAAAAAGGTACCTGGCCTCAATTGTGAAGGTTTTATTTTAAAGATTTGTTGATTTATTATGTATAGAGTGTTCTGTCTGCATGTATCCCTGCAGGTCAGAAGAGGGCACCAGATCACATTACAGATGGTTGAGAGCCACCATGTGGTTGCTGGGAATTGAACTCAGGACCTCTGGAAGAGCAGCCAGTGCTCTTAACCTCTGAGCAATCTCTCCAGCTGTGTGAAGGGTTTTTAAAGGAAAAAATGGCAAGCAGGGTGATATGTGACTTGGCTGTTCAGGACTGGGTAAGAGCGGGTGACCAGGGCTTGGCAGTGGTGGTGCCCACCTTTAATCCCAGCACTTGGGAGGCAAAGGAAGGTGGATTGCTTTGAGTTTGAGACCCACCTGGTCTACAAGAGCTAGTTCCAGGACAGCCTTCAAAGCCACAGAGAAACGCTGCAGCTGAATCAGCCTTGTGCTGCACAGGGAATTTCTCAGGTTTACTCTGAGGATGGAGTTAACTCCACCCTCTCTAGTTTAACTTGCTGTTACAGAATTCTTAGAGATCTACCTGCATCTGCCTTCTATGTGCTGGGATGAAACATATTCCCAAACACTCTGGGCTCCTTCCTTCCAATCTGTTATTTATTTATTTATTTATTTATTTATTTATTTATTTATTTATTTGCTGTTTTCAGACGGTATAATACTTGCACATTTTATTTATCAATTATTTTATTTATTTTAGTTTTTGAGACAGGGCTTCTCTGTATAGCTTTAGAGCCCATCCTGATATTCACTGTGTAGACCAGGCTGGCCTCAAATTCATAGAGATCCTCTTGTCTCTGCCTCCCATGTCTGGGATTAAAGGCGTGGGACACAAATCCTTGCCTGTTTATTAAAATTTTATTATTTTCATATATGCATGTCCATGTGGGGTTGTGGTGGGGGCATGACCATGAATACTAGAACAGGGAGTTGGGTCCCCAGGATCTAGAATTACAGGTGAATGTGGCCACTTGACAGGGGTGCTGGAAACTGAACTAATGTCCTCTGTAAGATCACCAAGTGCTTTTAACTGTTGATCTATCTCTGTAGCATCAATTTTCCAATGTTGAATGAATCTCAATCACGTAGAATTCCTACCCCCAAATCTATGGCCAGCATTCCCAAATTTCCCCATTCTTCCCAAGAAATCAGGGGTCAGTCTGTCACCACAGGACTTGAAGTTTGCAGCCTGGATGTCTCAGCCTCCTGCACAGTATCCTGACACCTGTGTCCTCCAGAGCGTTGTTGGCCACATAAAGCTCAGTCAGGGTCTGGTTGGTTCGCAGGATGGATGAAAGATCTTCACCTGCTTTGGCTGTGAGGCCACAGCTGTCCAGCCTGCAGGGGACAAGCTGAGGTTGGTGAGGTGGTCTTTTCAGGGAGTTGAAGTGAGGATTTTACAGGTGACAAGGTTTATAGGAAAGTGTCATGAGCCCCTCCAGTGGTTGCTGGACACCTTTCTTAGTGAGTGGTGTAGCCCTCAGCAAATAGTATCCCTGATATGTTCACAGAGGTAACCCTAATAATCTTCACTTGGTGGCCAGAGGCATCTAGTTCTCTTGAGAACAAGGCTACCCTAGTCTACAAAGCTGAGTACCATGGCAGTCAGGGTCACACAGAAAAAGTATCCATTTGGGGTGTGGGGTAGGACTTGGGAGAAAAAACAATACAAGTTATAATAATTCAATAATAATATAATATGCAATAATAATTTTTGGTGTGTGTGTGTGTGTGTGTGTGTGTGTGTGTGTGTGTGTGTGTGTGTGGGGATTGTGTGTGGGTGTGTGGGTGTGCATTTTTCGAGACAGGTTTCCCTTGATTGTTTGGAGCCTGTCCTGGACCTTGCACTGTATACCAGGCTGGCCTTGAAATCATAGAGATCCACCTGCCTCTGCCTCCTGAGAGTGTTGAAACTAAAGGCTTGCACCACCAACACCCGGTCAATAATGTAAGTTATTATAGACTCGATTTCCTTTGTGGTTTGAAGATAATTGTCAATGACTTCCTTCTCTGGTTAAATTGCTCCTCAGTTTTTTTTTTAGTCTGGAGTCACATTTGGTCTGGAAGAGTAGAGTTAGGGAAGCTCCAGCCCCCAGTGCTTCTCTGTCCCCAGCGCACACATCTCTAAACAGTAAGTCCAATGCCTGCAGCTTGGTAACACTTGGGTTTTGAAGTGTAGACATGGTGGCTCACATCTGTAATCCCAGCAGAGGGAAGCTGATTTCTGAGTTCAAAGTCAGCCTGTACTACAGATTGAGTTCCAGGACAGTCAGGTCTACACAGAGAAACCCTGTCTGGGGAGATGGGGTGGGGGAGTAGACAGGGACAGAGTAGCACTGCAGGGATTCTGCCTCTAAGCAGGGTGAGCCTGAGTAGGGAGACAGTATAGTAAGAGATCCCAGAAACCCAGATCCCCAAAGCAGGAGCTGGAGAGATGACTCAGTGGTTAAGACTGCTCTTCTTGAGGAGCCAAGTTTGGTTTCCAGCACCCAGTTAGTAGTTCTCAACATGCTGTAACTGATGGTCCCGGTCATCTGATGTCATCTTCTGTCCTCTGTGGAATCCCCCAATACCAAATACACATACACAAAGAGGAAAAGAAAGCTCCCAAATCAAGCCCTGCCTGCAGTCTGATCCTTGTACATACACAAAATAATAAATGTCTGTTTTCTAGAAGACTCTAAATGCCCTCAAAGTTTGTTACATTTTTATATAAGTGGGGAGGTTGATTTTGGGGTAATTGAGGAGTCTATTCTGTCTCTGATTATGTGATTTATTTGTTTGATTTTTTTGGTTTTTCCATACAGGGTTTCCCAGTGTAAGACCTGTAGTTTTGATGGAACCAGCTTTGTAGATCAGGTGTCCCAGATATCCAGATATGTGCCTGCTTCTAGCTCCAGAATGTTGGGATTAAAATTGTGCACCACCACAATCATAAATGTAATTATAAAAAGCTCACTGCAGAATAGAGTGTTGGGACAAGTCTTTATTCTTAAGGCAGAGATCAGCCTTGTCTTCATTGTGAGTCCCAGGCTAGCCAGGACTAGTAGGATTCTCTCTGTCTTACAAACACACACATATACTCACACTCTCAGACACACAAAATAAACTGAATTCTTATGTTGAAGCTAAGTTGATAGGATGCTTTGCTTGATTAGATTCAGCATAGAATAGACAAGGCACAGTAGCAAAATCAGACTGGGAAAGTAGTGACAGGAAAAGGATTCAAGGTTATCTTCAGCTTCATAGAGAACCCAAAGCTAGCCTAGCCTAGAAAGACCCAATCTCCTAATAAATAAAGGGAGAACAAAATATATAAAAAAATTAGTACTCTAGACTCTAAAACCTATATCCTTGTTGCTGTTTTTATTGAGATATGGGCCATCTGTGTAATCCTGGCCCCAAACTTAAGACATCTACCTGCCTCTGCCTCTGCCTCTCTGCCTCTGCCTCTCTGCCTCTGCCTCTCTCTGCCTCTGCCTCTGCCTCTCTGCCTCTGCCTCTGCCTCTGCGCCTCTGCCTCTCTGCCTCTCTGCCTCTGCCTCTGCCTCTCTCTCTGCCTCTGCCTCTGCCTCTGCCTCTCTCTGCCTCTGCCTCTCTCTCTGCCTCTGCCTCTCTCTCTGCCTCTGCCTCTCTCTCTGCTCTGCCTCTGCTCTCTCTGCCTCTGCCTCTCTCTCTCTGCCTCTGCCTCTCTCTCTCTGCCTCTGCCTCTCTCTCTGCCTCTGCCTCTCTCTCTGCCTCTGCCTTCTCTCTCTCTGCCTCTCTCTCTCTCTGCCTCTCTCTCTCTGCCTCTGCTCTCTCTCTCTGCCTCTGCCTCTCTGCTTCTGCCTCTGCCTCTCTCTCTGCCTCTGCCTCTCTCTCTCTGCCTCTGCCTCTCTCTCTGCCTCTGCCTCTCTCTCTCTGCCTCTCTGCCTCTCTCTCTCTGCCTCTGCCTCTCTCTCTGCCCCTCTCTCTCTCTGCTCTCTCTGCCTCTGCCGCCTCTCTCTGCTGCCTCTGCCGCCTGCCTCTGCGCCTCTCTCTCCCTCTGCCGCCTCTCTCTCTGCCTCTCTCTGCTCTCTCTGCTCTCCCTGCCTCTGCCTCTGCCTCTCTCTCTGCCTCTGCCTTCTCTCTGCCTCTGCCTCTCTCTCTGCCTCTGCCTCTCTCTCTGCCTCTGCCTCTCTCTCCTCTGCTCTCTGCCTCTCTCTCTCTGCCTCTCTCTGCCTCTCTCTGCCTCTCTGCCTCTGCCTCTGCTCTCTGCCTCTCTCTCTGCCTCCTCTCTGCCTCTGCCTCTCTGCCTCTGCCTCTCTGCCTCTGCCTCTCTGCCTCTGCCTCTCTGCCTCTGCCTCTCTGCCTCTGCCTCTGCCTCTGCCTCTGCCTCTGCCTCCCAAGGGCTGGGAGTAAAGATCTTGCCACTACATGGGCCAAAGTAATATCTTTATCTGCTTCTCCAAATGGAAGACCTAGCTACTTGCTGACAAGGTTTACTTCTTCAAAAAACAATACATCAAAAATTCATAAAAATGTCCCTGGAATTGATGACTGAACTGGGCATGGTCTTATGTGCCCATTATTCCAGCCCTTGGGAGATGGCAAGAGGAAAGAAGGAATCCAAGGTCGTCCTTGGCAATTTATTGAGTTTATGGCCAACTTGAGTACCTGAGACTTCGTCCGAAGAAACCCTAAAATCCAAGCTGTAACGTGTCTCAGTAGCTTTGTCCCTGTATTCCTGGACACCTGATTTCAATCCATAAAACCATGTAAAGGTAGAGGAAACCAACTCAGCTAGTTATGGTTTGACCCCCAATCCAGTTTGGCAAAGCAGGTCTAACCATACACACATTAGGAAGAAAGACAAAGGAGGTGGAGCAAGGACTTTAACTCAGTCAAAACATGAGAAAACAAACCAAAACACTGACCCTCCCAGGTAGAGATTACTTCCTTTACTCCTTTCATTAATATTTTTAAGAATGAATCTGGAGCCGGGCAGTGGTGACGCATCCCTTTAATCCCAGCACTCGGGAGGCAGAGGCAGGTCGATCTCTGTGAGTTCGCGACCTTCATGGTCTACAAGAGCTAGTTCCAGGACAGCCTCCAAAGCCACAGAGTAACGCTGTCATGAAAAAAAATAATGAATATGGAGCCAGGCAGTGGTGGCAAATTCCTTTTCATCCCAGCACCCAGGAGGCAGACAAGGACAGATCTCAGATAGGTTCAGGATAGGATAGGCTCCAGTACTATCCAGAATCTCTTAAAGGACCCCCAAAACAAAAACCAAATGCTGAATCTCACTATGTAGCCTGGCCAGTCAGAAATTCATGATTGTGACCCCTGGGGCTTGAACTAACAGCTATCCTTCCCACACCCCCAGACTCAGCCTCAATAATTGCTATAAAAAAGAAACCACCCTACCCAGAACCTATCCATTTAAAAACATAGATACAAACAAACAAATCCACTTCCTCCTCTGGGGTGAGGGGCAGACACGGGATGGTTGGGGAGCAGGGCATGGATGCTGAAGATCATTCAGCCCCAGGGGGCATCAGAACCCAGGATACAGGGTGGATTGGGTAAGGATGGCCCCAGTTGGGGAGAGGGATTCCAGAGCCTCCCCTCCAGGGGACCAATGAGCCCTCAGACTATGTAAACACTAGAGCCTCTCCCTCTCCCAGAGAATTCTTTGGGATATTGTTGGGGCTTGTCAGGATATTCGGCTCCACCTTTCGAGTTCGGCTTTCTCTCTGTCAGAAAGGTAAGTTTTTTTTGTCTGTTCTGATATTTGAAACCGAGGACCTTAGCTTTGAGAGGCAGGTGTAGGCTTGATATGGATGTTGGATGAGATAGGTTTAATTTAGCCAGCTTACGATCTGGGACAGGCTAAGTAACACACTTCTGCCTTTCTCAAAAGCACAAAGGGCCTACTTACAGAACTTTTCGTAATCTGTGTAGTTTGGAGCATGTCCTGAACGCGCTCTGTAGACTATGCCGGCCTCGAATGCACACGACTGCCTCCCTAACTAGGATCATGGGCTTGAGCCAGCACTGACTAGCTTGCTTTGGAACTTGTAAAAACTAGAATTTTAAATGAACACAGCCAAGGATTCGGCCTCCTGGCCCCAAGTCAGCTGAGTGTAGTCCTACCTCATAGGAGGCAAGGCCTGCAGGCAGATTGTACATAGTTTTAGCAATGTAGGGATTTGAGGAGTGTTGTGGTGATTATGAATGATGCTTCTCGGAGTTTCAGAGGGTCCCAGGCAATTGTATTGCGTTTGTTCAAGAAGCCAAATTACCAATGTACTTGTGTCAAATTTGGGACCGGATACTAACCACCATGAATCATGCTTCATTTAAGTTTTTGGCGCATTAGTTTGAACTGTTCTAATGTTTTTAGTTTTCTGGCGGGTAAATATTTTTTTCAGCTTGTGCGTCTCTCTGGACCATGTCAGCCTGTGATACTCAAACTATGGGGGTACTTTGTGTTCGGGAATATAGTGCCGCCAGGTTTTGAGCACTACCGGTTCACAAAATGCGGTTTCCCCAGTTCATAGTGACTCATCTAGATTTCGAATAGTGTGGGGCACTCTTTAGACTTGTGCTACAATGGGTCCTTTGGTAGCGTGTGTCTGGGTTAACTGTGGTGTCCTGGAACCTGGGACTCTACGGGCATGGAAGGGAGAATGTTGAGCGGGGAGGAAGGTTTTGTACATCGCTTGCACAGTAGCCAGGGACTGAAGCATTATTGGAAAGTACGAGGGGGGGCGGGGTCGAGGTTCCCCCAGGCTTGAGGGGACAACCTACAAAGCGGTCATCAATGTGGTTGCCCTCTCTGAGGCAGAAATGGAAAGTGCTTCCACTTTGTGCCTCCCTGTGTGATTCAAGCCTCCCTGCTGAGCCCATTGGAAAGTCTTAGAAAGTCTTGTGCACAGGCGCTGAGCTCAGGCTTGGGAGTTTGAGGAATGCTGCACTCCTTTAAAAATGCTGGGCAAGTTTGGTATGATGGGAACATTGTTCTTGTATGTTCCGTGGACCTAAAACGGAGGCCAGTAGTGGTGAGACCTAAGCTACAACGGTTATGTTTTGAAAGCGGATTTTTCTCTGGGAGCTTTTGAGACATTTTCAGTAGGTTCAAGTTTCAACTTGGTTGTAAGAACTGCAGTTTAGGGCACTTGTCTCAGGGTTTTTGTGGGGTGGGGGTTGAGACAGGGCTTCTCTCTGGCTTTTGAGGCTGTCTGGGAGCTAGCTCTCGTGAACGAGGCTGGGCTCGAACTCACAGAGACCTGCTTGCCTCTGTCTCCCGAGTGCTGGGATTAAAGGCAGAGGGAAACAAATAAAGGCCCTAACAGGAACTCAGAAATTCCTGGAGCTATGTTGCAAACCACCTTTTACATTGTTTTTTGAACTCCGTGAGCTATGTTGCAAACAACCTTTGACATTGTTTTTTGAACACGCTTGTGTGAACAAAACACCTTAGTGTTTTTTTGTTTTGTTTTTTTCAAGACAGGGTTTCTCTCATTTGGAGTCAGATCCACAGCTTCTGCCTCACAAGTACTAGGATTAAAGGCTTGCCACACCATTGTGCACTCTATGAGGCCCTTTTTGAGATAGGCTGTTGATGCTGGAATTCCTGCCTACCAGAAGCACAGATCTTGTTTCTTCTAGGATTAGGGCACATGCCACTTCCAAGTGGTTTTCTGAATTTTTTTTTTGTGTGTGTGTGTGTGTGTCAGAGGGAGCAGGTGGTAGAATTCTAGTAAATTGTCCAGGTTGTCCTGACTGCCTCTTGGGTGCTAACTGTAACAGCCACAATACTGGCCACATTTTGCTTTTGTGTATGCTCACCATTGGGCCTGTGCTTACTCCCCTGTGTCAGGTCACTGCAACCATGTTGGATCCTGTGATGTATGTCTGGTCTTCATGCTTGATGGCACGTTCCTTAACATGTTTCTGCCCTTTACCATTAGTGAGCATACTGGGGATGGCACGGATAAGGATATATATATATATATATATATATATATTATATATATATATATATATATATATCTCTGCTCCTGTATGTCCTGGAGTTCAAACACAGCTTCTCTCAAGTCTTTGTTGACTTTCACCGATTGCTTCATTTTCCTGGGCCTCCCTGTAGCTCTGTCTGCTCTTGAATGA
This sequence comes from Cricetulus griseus, assembly GCF_003668045.3. Taxonomy (NCBI): domain Eukaryota; kingdom Metazoa; phylum Chordata; class Mammalia; order Rodentia; family Cricetidae; genus Cricetulus; species Cricetulus griseus. Next base: position 1,173,697 of record NW_023276808.1, read on the forward strand.
CCTGCTTTTGGTTCATAAAGGCACAAGCCATCATGCACAGAAGATGTAAACATTTGTTCAGCCCAGATGTTAACCATCGGCATGCAATCTATATATCTCCTTAGGAGAGAATATGGTCCTGGGTTTCATGCATGCTAGCTAGGCAGCCAGTCTTCCAGCTGGTCCACATGTCCTGCCTTCTCCATGTATTGAGGCCTCATCTGTGTGGATAGCAGATACAAACAGTCCTGGATCTTTCTAGGTATACTGCCTCTGGAAACTTGGTTTACAGCCCCAGCCAAGTTAGTATATTTTGTGCTTCTGTTTTTTTTTTTTAGTGTACAGTTTCCCAGTGTGATTACAATGTTGAGTTGTGAAGTAGGAAAACAAACAATTTTTTTCCTGGTTTTTCCAGACAGGGTTTCTCTGTGGCTTTGGAGGCTGTCCTGGAACTAGCTCTTGTAGACCAGGTTGGTCTCTAACTCACAGACATCTGCCTGCCTCTGCCTCCAGAGTGCTGGTATTACAGGCGTGCGCCACCAACCCCCAGCTAAACAGACAAATTTCTAAGGAATTGGCTGGGCAGGGAAATATTGGCCCCCCTCTTATATCTGCAAGGATTCTAGGTTACTGCTTGAATTGCCTCTGGAAAATGTGCAAATATTTGTGGGTCTAGAGAAGCGGATGCAAGCAGAACTAAGAGGTGGAGGACAGTCTTGTCTCAGCAAGTCACAGCTCAGCCAAGGCTACAGAAACACCTTGTCTCTAACATAATATACCCAACTCCTCCAAATAAGTGTCCTCTGCCCTTATTTAATCTGCAGTTTCACACTTTGTCAAGTAGGTGGGAGTCTTGTTACAGTGACTGACTGAAATGTCCAGTATTCAGATTTTTGTTTAGTTCCAGGGCAGCCTTGATTGTTACACAGAGAAAAGCAAAAGTCACACACAAAGCAATGTCTCTCAAGTGCTGGATCACAGCAGTCCGAGGGAATAAATTTCCTGGTGGCCTCCATTCTGATGCTGCAGCCCTTCTCAGCACCCAATATTCAAATACAGTTTTGTGAGTCTAAGCGCTGCCAACCTCCTGTGTGTCATTTGGTTCAGGTCCATTCCAAACAGCCTGTGCACAAACATGGGACTATCACTATGGTGACTACAAAGAGAGCATCATAGTACCCTGCCTTTTAGCCTGTTTTTCTTTCTTCCTTTCTCTATCTCTCTTTCTTTCGTTTTTTTCAAGATTTATTTATTACTTACACTGTGTTCTGCCTACATGCAGGAAGAGAGCACCAGATTGAATTGTAGATGGCTGTGAGCCACCATGTGCTTGTTGGGAATTGAACTCAGGACCCCTGGAAGTGCAGTCAGTGCTTTTAACCTCTGAACCATCTCTCCAGCCCCATAGCCTATTTTTCAAATATTGTTTTCATTAGTTCTCTATGGAATGCTTCCTGCTCTTACCCAGGGCCAGAGTTCAGGTCCACACACAACCATTTTTAACTATAGCTCCAAGGGATCAGTTGTCCTTTTCTGGCCAATATTAGCTGAATGCATGTGGATACATACCTACACACACACACACATACACACACACACACACACACATACACACACACACACACTTAACCATTAACATTTCTGTTGTTTGTTTGATTGGATTTTCTTCCAACAGGGTTTGTCTGTGTAACCTTGGATGTCCTGGAACTCAATCTGTAGACCAGGCTTGCATTGAACTCCCAGAGATCTGTCTGCCTCTGCCTCCCAAGTGCTGGGATTCCAGGGTTGCACCACCAATGCCCAGTCTGCTTCCAGTGTTCATAACTACTGAGCAATCACTCTAGCCACAACAATACGAATCTCTAAGCACGGACAATGGAGTTAACCAAAGGGAAAGGCTTTTTCTGTCATGTTTTGTACCAGGAGAGCAGGGATTGCAAGATGGACTCAGACTTGTCAGAGCTCTGACATGGCTCTGCTTCATCTTGACCCAAGGTCAGAGAGTTCAAACCTGTCCTTAGTCTTCCAAGGTTAAAGTCATAATTTCTAAGGCATGGCTACTATAGGATGTTTGAACTTAGTCTTGAATGTCTTACCTAAATAACTACAGACATGGTCTGAGGTGTGGTTACTCTTGACACTCAAGGCCCACAAGGAGAAGTTGAGTCTCAGGTGTGGTTATCAAAGTTTGGTGGATTAAGGTAGAAAGTGGTTTTGTTCCTTATACATGGTAAAGAAGTCTTTTGCCATGTTCCCCTTTTGGTTGAGGTACTTAAGAATGCTGAAGAGTAAACTTGGGAAGTCTAGTATTCGCACTGGATTGCCCTCTTGACTATGCTGTGTCTCTTTTTCTTAAGTGTCTTTACCTGCCATGTCTCAATCTATTCTCCCCCTCAGGGATGAACCTGACAAGTTGGCTGGATCCCACTGAAGCCTAACATGGATTGATTGTCACAACTATGATATCCAGAAACACAGATAAATGCAAAATATTAAACGTTTATTTTCAGTGTTGGAACTTACAGATCTGGGGATGCTAGGAAAGCAGATACTCTACTGCCAAACCACCCTCCTAGCTCACATTTTCAGGTAGGGCCTCACTAAGTTTCCCAGGCTGGCATTGAACCTGGAATTCTCTTACTTCAGCTTCCTGTGAGGCTGGGATCCAGCTAGTGGTTTTGTTTGTGCTTTTGCTCTTAATACTGTTCCCTATGGTGTGCTTTGGAGACCCAAGATCAACCTGTAGATGTTTTCCTTTCCACCTACCAGGGTTCTGATGGTGAAGCCTGTCATCAAGCTTGGCAGTAGATGCTTTATCCTGCTAAGCCAGCACTCCAGCCCTTTAGTTTTGTTTAGGATGAGTATTTTGCACACATGCATGACTGAACCTCATATTGCAGTTCCAATGGAGATCACCAGGGGTGATTCGAACTCCTGTAACTGAGTTGAACAGAAAGTGAGCTATAGAGTGGGATATGGAAACTGGGACCTCTGCAAGAGCAACAAGTGCCCTAACCACAGAGCTACCTCTCCAGCCTCCTTACTCCCAATGTTCAGTTGCTTGTTGGAGACAGGGTCTCTCTGCTCCCTTGGCTGGTGTGGAATTGTTAAGCCAAGTTCGTGAGAACTCAAAAAGAGACCACCAAGGAGCTGACTCACTGATGCAAATGAATGCCTCAGTTGTTATGGCTTTTTAAAGGAAACAGCGGCAAGAAGAGTGGTATGTGCCTTGGCTATTCAGTATTTGTTAAGAGTATGTGACTTGGGCTGGGTGGTGGTGGCAGCAGCCTTGGCTGGAATGGAATTCATAGAGATCTACCTGCCTCTGCCTTCCTTGTACTGGGATCAAACATGTTCCCAACCACTCTGGATTCCTTTCTCCCAATCTTGAGTGTCTTTAGACATTAATAATAAAAACTACAAGGCATTCCTAGTTGTATTCTCATTTACAGATGCAGATAGCATGGTGTGGGAAGCATGTCCTGTGGGTAAATAACAGACTCAGAACTCCCAGATGTCAGCTGAGACTGGTTTCATTTAAAAGACCAAAAGAGGGCTCAGAGGTTGGAGCACTGGCTGCTCTTCCAGAGGTCCAGAGTTCAATTCCAAACCACCACAGTGTGCCTCACAACCATCTATAAAAAGATTTAGTGCCCTCTTCTGGTGTGGAGACATACAAACAGGCAGAATACTGTGTACATAATAAATAAATATTTATAAAAATATAAAAATAAAGCAAAATCCAAGCAATGGTGGCCCATGCCTTTTTAATCCCAGCACTCAGGAGGTAGAGACAGGAATATCACTGTGAGTTGAAGACCCCCCTGGTCTACAAGAGCTAGTTACACTACAGCTCCCAAAGCCACAGGGAAACCCTTCCTCGAGAAAAAAAGCAAAAGAACAGGAATTAAAGTCAAAATGTCCATGCTTGCAATGCCAGCATTCAGGAAACTGGGGCAGGAGTATGGAGAGTTAGAACAACCTGAGGAGTCTAATCCCCAGCTAGATACTGCAGAAGTACTGGTCTGAAATATTACAAGCAATTCTGTAAGTGAAATAGTTCACCTTTTGTTAACACAGTTTATATTATTTTCATTATTTACATATGTGTATGTCTAGTGCTGTGAGATGGAGTCATAACCATAAAGGCCAGGAAAGGGAGTTGGATCCCTGGAAGCTAGAATTGCAGTTGAATGTGGCCAGCTGATATTGCTGCTGGGAATTGAACTCAGGTCCCCTCTAAGATCACCAAGTGCTTTTAACTGTTGATCTGACTCAGCAGCATCATTTATTTATCCAGTGTTTAATGAATCTCAATCATTTAGAATTCCTACCCCCAAATCTGAGGCCAGCATTCCTGAATCCCTTATTCTCCCCAAGAAATCAGGGTCCATCTCTCAGCACAGGACTCAAAGTTTGCAGCTTGGATGTCTTAACCTCCTGCACAGTATCCTGACACCTGTGTCCCCCAGAGCATTGTTGGTGACATTAAGCTAAGTCAGTGTCTGGTTGATTTGCAGGATGGAAGAAAGGTCCTCACATGCTTTGGCTGTGAGGCCACAGCTGTCCAGCCTGCAGGGGACAAGGTGAGGTGTGTGAGGTGGTCTTTTCAGGGAGTTGAGGTGAGGATTTTACAGGTGACAGGGTTTAAAGGAAAGTGTCATGAGTCCATCCAGTGGTTGCTGGACACCTTCCTTGGTGGTTGGTGTATCCCTCAGCAAATATTGGCCCTGTCAAGTTGACACAGGTAATTCTAATTAGTTTCACTTGGTGGCCAGAGACAACTGAATCTCTGAGTTCAAGGCTGCCGTAGTCTACAATGCTGAGTTCTTAGACAGCCCAGGTTACACAGAACAAGTAAATATTTAGGGGGCAGGGACTTGGGGACAGAAAAATAATATAAGTTATAATAATGTGAGTTATTATAGACTGGATCTCCTTTGTGGTTTGAAGGCAAGGAACAGTGATTTCCTTCTGTGGTTAAATTGTTCCTCATTTTAGTCTGGAGCCACATTTGGTCTGGAAGAGTAGAGTTAGGGAAGTCCCTGACCTCGGGGCTTCTCTGTCCCCAGGGAAAACATCTCTAAACAGTGAGTCAAGTGCCTGCAGCTTATAAGGTTATGGGTTTGGAAGGACAGACATGGTGACTCACACTGTAATCCCAACAGAGGATTTCTGAGTTCCAGGATAGCTAGGGCTACACACAGGAAACCCTGTCTGGGGATAAAGCGGCAAGGGACATGTAGATAGAGACAGAGCAGCACTTTTGTGAAGCAGGGTGAGTCTGAGAGTAGAGCCAGTATAGTAACATATAATAGAAACCTAATATTCCAATAGCAAGAGCTGGAGAGATGGTTCAGTGGTTAAGACTGCTCTTCTAGAGGAGCCAAGTTTGGTTCCTAAGTTTGGTTTAGTTGGTTCACAACATCCTGTAAATGATACTCCCAGGCATCTGATGCCATCTTCTGGCCTCTGTGCACACTGCAAGCCCAGATACACATACCCATAGATGAAAAGAAATTGCCCAAATTAATAAATGCTTATTCCCCAAGCAGTTTCTAAACACCCCCAAGGTTTGTCACGTGTGTGTGTGTGTGTGTGTGTGTGTGTGTGTGTGTGTGTGTATTTATGTATGTGTATGTTTGTCTAATGGGGGGTTGCTTTTTGTAGGATGGGAGATTCTTTTCTATCTCCACTTATGTGTGGAGTTATGGCAGCAAGTGGTTAGCATGGTGGCAGGAGAAGGAACTTGAGACACCACATTTTCTTTTTTGTTTATTTGAGACAGGGTTTGTCTTTGTAACTTTTCATGCCTGTCCTGAAGCTTTCTATGTAGACCAGGCTGGCATGGAACTCAGAGTTCCTCCTGCCTCTGTCACTCTAGTGCTGGGATTAAAGGCTCCAGCCACCACTCCCTGGCTCAATTATGTTTATGTGTTTCTGCCTTTAGAATGAAAATAACCATGGTTGTTTTCTGTTCTGTTTTTTGAAGTAGCATCTCCCATATCCCACACTGTCCTGATAGTAGCTATAAAGCTGAGGCTGGCCTTAAAATTTCTACTTAAGCAGCCAGTGTGTAGTGGTTCATGACTCCATTAGCATCCCTACTCTACTCCTGTCAACCTCATCCAAAGCAAAACACTCACCACATCTTCTGGAGTCTGTAGGCCAGGTGCTTCAGTCCTTCCCCCAGCAGCCACAGGCCCCTGTCTCCCACGTCACTGAAGCTCAAATCCAGTTATCAGAGGCAAGTTTTTACTTGGAACACATGGGAAATCCCTGCATATGTGTCTGAGCAAAGCTGGCAAATTCCCAACCTAGAAGAAGAGATGGCCAAGGTGAGTTTGTCCCATGCCTTTTTGTTAGGTCACTGGGATTGGGCTTAGTTGCCTAATTTGTATGCTGGGTGCAGGGTTATGGCCTTGCCCACCTTTGAGAAATATAAGGGGAGAATGCACAGAGGAAAACAGGACAGAAGGCGAGGACCAGGCAGCTCACAATCCGCTGTAACTCTAGTTCTAGGCAATCTAAACTTGTCTATTGGACTCTGAGAGTACCAGGCATGAGCTTGGTCAAAATCACGCATGCAGGCCAGGCAATGGTAGACCATGCCTTTAATCCCAGCACTAGGGAGGCAAAGGCAGGAAGATCTCTGTGAGTTTGAGACAAACCTGGTCTACAAGAGCCGTTCCAGGACAGCCTCCACAGCCACAGAGAAACCCTGTCTCAAAAAACAAACAAACAAAACAAAACAAAAAAACATACATGCAGGAAGAAAGCCACATCTGTCAAATTTTGTAATTAAAAAAAAAGAAGAAAAGGGTGGGGCTGTGGTGGTGCACACATTTAACCCCAGTAATCAGGAGGCAGAGGCAAGGGGATAGCTCTGAGTTCGAGGCCACCCTGGTCTACAGAGCAAGTTCCAGGACATCCAGGGCTGTTACACAGAGAAACCTTGATGGTTAGTTGTTGCATGAGCCTGTTCTGGGTAGTATATACCTGGGCCAGTAGGGTTGGGCTGTATAAAAGCAGCTAGCAGAGCCAACCCCAGGGAACCAGCCAGTAAGCTGCAAATTTCTGTATTTTTTCTGCTTCAGGCTTCTGCCTTGGTTTCCCTCAGAGAAGACCTATATAACCTGTATGATAAAATAAACTCTTGCTTCCCAAAGTCTCCTTTGGTCATGTTGTTTATCACAGTAACAGAAAGCCAAGTATAACAGAGGGTACAGTTTGGTCAGTGGTATTTCTTCTGAGACCTGAAAGATTGTGTGTGTGTGTGTGTGTGTGTGTATGTATGTATGTATGTATATGTGTATGTATGTATGTGTACAGTGTTCTGCTGGCATGTATGCCTACAGGCCAGAAGAGGGCATAAGATCTTATTATAAATGGTTATGAGCCATCCTGTGGTCACTGGGAATTGAACTCAGGACCTCTGGAAAATCAGCCAGTGCTCTCAACCACTGAGCCATCTCTCCAGCACCTCCCCTGGAAACTAAATAAATGTACAGCAGAACAGAAGAGCCGTTTCAGTGGTGTCAGTGATGTGCGTGTAAAAGCCTGTGGCAGGAAAACTTGACAGCAGGATTCTGTAACTAGAGCTGGTGAGGGACTGTGAGGGCCCACAGCCTCCATGGACAGATAAGACAGGACAAGCATGCTGAATCCGGAACTGCAGTCACCAGAGGGTCTGCAGTTTGCAGTCTGGGTGCCTTAGGCCCTCACACAGCAGAATAACGCCAGGATCAACAAGGTCGTTCAGACCCGGGTCCACCTCAGTCAGGGTCTGGTTCAGCTTGAGGCTGGAGGCCAGATCTTCACAGGCAGCCTGGCTGAGGTGGCAGATCTTCAGCCTGTGTAAAAGCCAGCCAGTAAACATGATGGGCGGATTTCCTGGGGACATGGGATCTATTCTCTGCCCCTGTCTTCAGAGTTCAGTGTTCTCAGGAAGCTGTGTGGCACACACCTGTGACACCAACCAGCACATGGTAGACAGAGGCAGGAGGATGTTCCATTAGACTTGCCTGGGTGTATAGTGAGGCTCTGGCTCAAAAAGCTAGGGGCTGTAGGTGTAGCTCAGTAGTAGGGCTCTTGCCTGGGGCATGCAAGGTTTTATTCCCAGCATCCTCCCACCCCCAAAAGAAAGCAATTAGAACACAAAAGCAACAAACTCTTCAAGGCCTGGCGATGTTGGTGCACAACTTTGATCCCAGCACTCAAGAGACAGAGTCAAGCAGATCTCTGTGTGTTCAAGGCCATCCTTTTATACAGAGTGAATTCCAGAAAATAGGGCTAAACAGAGAAACCCTATCTAAAAAATAATCAAATGAACAAACAAAAAAGACCTGTCCAAGGTGCCAATTTGATGTTACACGTATTTGATTACATAAATATATACAGGATTTTCAATTGCACTTGAAAATTATTTTCTGTGTGTTGGACATGGTGGGGCATTCCTTTAATCCTGGCACTCAGGAGGCAGAGGCAGGCAGATCTCTGTGAGTTGGAGGACATCCTGGTCTACTTATCAAAGTCCAGGTTAATCAGAGATATACAATGACATCCTGTCTCAAAAAATATTTTGTGGGCTATACCTGTGCACATGCACAACAGCAAGTACTCCTCAGCACGGAGCCATCCCTCCAGCCCCTGTGGGTCTTTTCTTAATTAATGCAGAAGCCCATCATGGGCATTGTTCCAGGAAAGCTTGCAAGAGTCTCTCCTTTCACAGTGTGGGCCCCAGGCACTAAACTCAGGTTGTCACGTACCTTTATCTGAAGAATCATCTCACCATCCCCACCAGGTACTTTTTACTAAGACTTTTTATTGGCTAAAACAAACAAGACTGGCATATGTCTCAAGAATTTGGTCCTAGCACTTGTCCTCAACCTTGATAGCCAGTGCCTTTATCTGCTGCACCGCCACCTTTTTGGCCCCTGCTATCAAATCACTCTTTCTCTCTCTCTCTCTCTCTCTCTCTCTCTCTCTCTCTCTCTCTCTCTCTCTCTCCTGGAACTCACTTGGTAGACCAGGCTGGCCTCAAACTCACAGAGATCAGCCAGCCTCTGCCTCCCCAATGCTGGGATTAAAGGCATGCACCACCAATGCCCAGCCTCTTTTTTCTAAGTTTTAAAATTATTATTTTATTGGGTTGGAGAGATGGTTCAGCTATTAAGAACTCGGGGACCTCTTGCAGAGAACCCAGGGTCAATTCCCAATACTCATGTGGCAGCTCACAGCTGTTGTGGGATATTAGTTGAAGATGTGTTACATTCTTTTATGTTGCATTTGTTTAACTCTGTGAAGCTGTGTTGATTTGCCTGCCCAATACACCTGATTATTCGGGTAAAGAGCTGGAATGTCAACAGCTAGACAGGAGAGAAGGAGAGACAGGGCTGGTGGGCAGAGAGAATAAATAGAAGAAGAGAGAAAGGAAAAGGGAAAGAAGAGAAAAGGGGGAGAGAGAAGAACACGGGACAGCCACACAGCCATCAAAAGTGTAAGAAGGAAAGAAAGAGATAGAGAGTCAAGAAAGGTAAAAGCCCAAAGGCACAAGGTAGATAGGATGTTTTTTTAAAAGTATTTATTTATTCTGTGTATAACATTCTCTCTGCATATGTGCCCTCCCTGCATACTAGGAGAGGGCACTGGAACACATTACAGATGGTTGTGAGCCACCATGTGGTTGCTGGGAATTGAACTCAGGACCTCTGAAGAACAGCCAGTGCTCTTAACCACTGGGCCATTGCTCAAGACCTTCTACACGGAATAGCTATGCACAACCATCTGCAACTCCAGCTCCAAAGGACCCAGCAACCTCACACAGACCTACATTCAGGCAAAACACCAATGCTCATGAAATAAAGAATACATAACATTTTACCTGAGTGGTGGTGGCACACGCCTTTAAACCCAGCACTTGGGAGGCAGAGGCAGGCGGAACACCTCAATTTCGAGTCCAGCCTGGTCTACAGAGGTAGATCCAGGACAGCTAGGGCTACAGAGAGAATTCATGTTGGGGACCTCTTTAGGGTCTGCTGTTCCTCTAGTAACTAATGGTGACCAACAGTGACCACAGGGTCAACTGTCTGTCTTGTGAATAGGTGTTTACTTCCTAGTTCAATGCTTCTGCCTAGGCCTTTATGCAAGAATGTAAATTATCTGCCCATTGAGAGGGTGATTGGCTGCATGGACCTTGATCTGAGTAAATTTACACTGGGGCTGCTGTTAGTATATAAGCATACTCTACTTTGAAATAAAAAGCCTTCTCCATGCAAGAGTGACTGACTGTGTTGTCTTTATTTAATCATCAGATTCCCTTGCCCGAACCCATGAGAAGGTTGTAGAGCTGGCTGTTACGACAATTGGAGGTCCCACCAAGATTTGGGAAAGAATGGGAGATACTGAAGGATCACTTGGGAAGGCTTACCAGCATTAAGGTAAGGAACTGGTGAATTGAAGATGGGTGCAGCTCTTATGGGGAACTAATTGGTCCAATTGTCCATTAAGCAGGGCACCAGTATTAAGTAAAAGACAGCAACAGACTTTTAAAAACTGTACATGAGGTAAGCCCTTGGTTTTTAATCTCTGATGACCTTAGTATTGTTGATGGGGAGCAGGTGAGGATAGACCTGCAAAGGACATTACACAGAGATGGGCCGAATACCATACCAACTGTTACTTTTCTCTGTGCCCTCTTGTCAAAGAAGCACTTCTTAGTAATATTGTGGAAGTGAAAAAGCAGGTTGAGGAAGCCAAGGCTGCATTAGCAGAGGCTCAGAACCAAGAGTCTGTTAGGTCACTTCAAGCTTCTAATGACACTTCCTTTGGGCCCTCTCCCTCATATTCAGGGGATTAGAGTAAGGAAAGTAAATAACATGGGTCTAATAAAGGACTGAACTGTCAATAGCTAGGCAGGAGAGAGGGATAGACAGGGCTGGTGGGCAGAGAGAATAAATAGAAGAAGAGGGAAAGGAAAAGGGAAAGAAGAGAAAAGGGGGAGAGAGAACACCAGGGGACAGCCACACAGCCACCAACAGAGTAAGAAGGAAAGAAAGAGATAGAGAATAGAGAAAGGTAAAAAACCCAGAGGCACAAGGTAGATGGGATGTTTTTTAAAAGTATTTATTTCTTCTGTGTATATCATTCTCCCTGCATATGTGTGTGCCCTGCATACTAGGAGAGGGCACTGGAACACATTACAGATGGTTGGGAGCCACCATGTGGTTGCTGGGAATTGAACTCAGGACGTCTAAAGAACAGCCAGTTCTCTTAACCTCTGAGCCATTTCTCCAGTCCTTTTACATGGAATAACTATGGACAACCATCTGCAACTCCAGCTCCAAGGGACCCAGCACCCTCACACAAACATACATTCAGGCAAAACACCAAAGCTCACAAAATAAAAAGTACATAACATTTTAACTGAGCGGTGTTGGCACATGACTTTAAACCCAGCACTTGGGAAGCAGAGGCAGGCAGACCTCCTTGAATTTGAGTCTAGCCTGGTCTACAGAGGTATATACAGGACAGCTAAGGCTACACAGAGAAATCCTGTTGGGGACCTCTTTAGGGTCTACTGTTCTTCTTGTAACTAAGAGTGACCCACAGTGCCCTCAGGGTCCACTGTCTATCTTGTGACTAGGTGTTTACTTCCTAGTTCCCTGCTTCTGCATAGGCCTTTATGCAAGAATGCAAATTATCTGCCCATTGAGGGGGCGATTGGCGGCATGGACCTTGATCTGAGTAAATTTACACTGGGGCTGCTATTTGTATATAAGCCTACTCCCCTTTGAAATAAAAAGCCTTTTCTTTGCAAGAGTGACTGTCTAGGTTGTCTTTATGTAATCGTCAGATTCCCTTGCCCGAATCCATGAGAAGGTGGTAGAGCTGCCTATTACGACAATTAGAGTTCTCACCAAGATTTGGGAAAGAAGGGGAGACACTGAAGGATCAACCGGGAAGACTTGCCAGCATTAAGGTAAGGAACAGGTGTATTGAAGATGGGTGCAGCTAGTTCTTACTCTCTTATGGGGAACCAATTGGTCCAATTGTCCAATAAGCAGGGCACCAGTATTAAGTACAAGACAGCAACAGACGTTTTAAAAACTGTGCATGAGTTCAGCCCTTGGTTTTTAATCTTTAGTATTGGTGATGGGGAGCAGGTGAGGATAGACCTGCAAAGGGCATTACACAGAGATGGGCCAAATGCCATACCAACCT
>NW_023276808.1:1186397-1197656 GCF_003668045.3 Cricetulus griseus
TGCCTATGGTCCTAGTAGGGAATAAATGTGATTTGCCTTCTAGAACAGTAGACACAAATCAGGCTCAGGACTTAGCAGGAAGTTATGGGATTCCGTTTATTGAAACCTCAGCAAAGACAAGACAGAGAGTGGAGGATGCTTTTTATATATTGGTGAGAGAGATCCGACAGTACAGATTGAAAAGAATCAGCAAAGAAGAAAAGACTCCTGGCCGTGTGAAGATTAAAAAATGCATTGTAATGTAATCTGGGTGTTGATGATGCCTTCTATACATTGCTCCGAGAAATTCGAAATCATAAAGAAAAGATGAGCAGAGATGATAAAAAGAAGAAAAAGAATTCAAAGACAAAGTGTATAATTATGTAAATACAATTTGTACTCTTTTCTTAAGGCATACTCAAGTAAAAGTGGTAATTTTTGTACATTACACTAAATTAGTAGCATTTGTTTTAGCATTACCTAATTTTATTTTTTTTCTGTTCGTGCAGACTTTCAGCTTTTATCTTATATGCTTATTTTAAAATGACAGTGGAAACCTCTTTTCTCTAAGTGGCAATATTCCCTGGGTTTTGGACTTCAACTAGCAATGCCTGTGGAAGAGACTAAAGACCTGAGACTGTCTTCCCGGGGTTTGGTGCATGCAGTTGAGGCTATGCTAATTCTCTTACCAGCTGTGAGCATTGTGTGACCCGGAGTAGTGAAGTTTTTGATCCATCTCTGCTATGTTTCATCTAGACATTGATTGATTTAATTAGTAATTACAGCTGCATTGAGACCTAAGACTTTGGAATCACAGATTTTTGGGCTTCCTTTGATTCACTTTTAGCATGTCCTAGAGTTTATCATCCTTCATAAGTATAGTAAGACTGTTGAGTGTTGGGACCCATCCACCACAGGGTCTCTAAGAGTTGTTTTTCAGTAGAACCACAGGCACCTCCTGTTTTCCTAACCTTGCCCCACTAGGATCATGATGTGAACCCTTTGACCTGGGATTTTGGAAGTTTGTATACAAGGCTGCTTCACAATAAAAGTGAGGAACATTCTTTCAGAAACAGAACCAAGCATCTTGTGGTTCATCCAAATCTCCAGGTTTTTGCCTGATACTCGGACTTAGTGGTGGCCAAGAGCAGCCACAAATGGAGGTCCCACTGAAAATAGGAAAGAAAGGGGACCCTGAGAGATCACCCTCAGAATGCTGGCAAGCAAGTAAGGAGTTGTGAGGGTGGATTGCAAAAGGTACTAGAAAATAGGAACCTCAACTCCTAAGAGAGTTGGATTAGAATGGAGATCACAGTCAATCACACAGAGAAAGTTTAAAGAGACAAGGTACTGGTAAGATTTCATTTTAACACTGGATTAAGCAATAATGCTAAGAAAATTAGTAAAGAAATCCTGGAAAACTGCCTCCTCCATGAAATACCCACCAGCAGCCAGCTGACCCAGCAGCCCGATCCCTTGTCCACTGGAGCCCACTGTGGGCTCCTGTCAGACGAAACTGATGTGGTGTGCACAGGCTGGCTGGAGAAATCACTTCCTGAGAAAAAGTTGGGGCACTATGCTTGGAAGAATTTCTGGTTCATCCTGCGGAGCGGTAAGATGTGTGGTGACCCAGATGTTCTAGAATACTATAAGAATAAACACTGCAAGAAACCCCTGGGGATCATCAACCTAAACTTCTGTACGCAGTTGGATGTAGCCCTGACCTTCAACAAACAAGAGCTCCAAAAGAGGTTCATGTTTGACATCATTATCAATGAGCACACCTTTTACCTGGTGGCTGAGACAGATGCTGACAGGAATAGGTGGGTCCAGAGCATCTGTCAGATCTGCGGCTTCAGTCAAACTAAAGAGAGCACTGACACCCTGAGAAACCTTTCTTTAGTCAGTCATAATCTTTGCTCTTCTCCAGCTGAATTCAGCAGCTTCAGTCAGCCCCTGCTCCAAACAGGGTCTACAGCAGATAGTGAGGATGTGTACACGTTCAAGGCACCCAGAAACACCCTGTGTGGGGAATTTGGAAACCTCCACGTGGACTCAGCCATAGCACCCCCACCACACCCCAAGACACCTTGCGTGGCAGCCCTCAACAAAGACCTCCGGTCAGTGACTACAAGTATCCAACACGAGGTGAAGAAACAGCCTGCTTGTCTGCTACATCTCTAGAAAAGACTATCGTGGGTTGATCAGACAGTGCCAGCTCTGATTTCAATTATATGCCCGTAAACCCAGGTTCTGACATCCCCATAAGCACAATGCTCCATCACTTTGTCAGTCGAGGAAGTGAGATCCAGCCACCCCCGTTCAGTCTCCCGCTCAAGCCTGGCCGAAAAGCAAAGTCAGTGCCCCTTGACCTGAGTAACAACACTGTCATCAATGAGCTCCCTTTCAAGTCATTTGTCACCAAGTCTTGGTCCACGTTCAACCACACCTTTAACCCCAGCTCCTCCCAGTACTGCAGTTCCATCTCCAATACAGACTCTGGAGACAGTGAGGAGAACTATGTCCCTATGCAGAACCCAGTGTCTTCATCCACTGTACCCAGTGACACTAAGAACCCAGCTCCAAAAAAGAGTACTGGCAATGCCAATTACATAGCCCTGGAGTTCCCGACATTCTCCCCGAGACCTCAACACAAGCCATCCACATCATTGTCACACCAGATGAGAAAGGAGAATATGTTCAAATAGATAAAGAATAGACCCAATCCCTGCAAAAGACCATACAGGAATGGACAAAGATGCAGCAGTCTTCAAGAACCTCCAGAGATTCCATGCTATGTTAAGGATGCCCATCCCTGACATCTCCTCTCCTTTGTGACTTTTGTTCAAAAGATGTATGTATGCCCTGTATGTATGGTGTGGCCACACATGTGTGTATGAAATGTGTTCATAAATGTGTGACTGTTAACAAAAGAATGCCATTATGTTGTCTTTAAATAGTTAGGTTCTTGGGAAAGAGCAACAGTTGTTAAAGTACAGGTTACTTGGGGTGGAAGGAAAATGTCTGCTTTTGTTTCCATGGAAGGTGAAGGGCTGTGGATTCATTTCATACTGGTATGGTTTCATGGGGCAGGACCTCATGAATCAGTGGCCCAGATGATCTGAATATTTGTTTTCATTTAAATTTGGTCAGTTAGAAATGGCAGTGGTCACAGTCAATGACTTTTTAAAAGAAAAAGGAGGAATATGATATAGAAATGATACTTTGTATTGGAATGGATCTTCATTTGTTGATAATATTTATTGGAATGGATCTTTATTTGTTGACACTAGTTAGGTTTTCTAGATATATAGATATTCTTCATATCATTCAAAGAAATGGTTTAGGGTTTTTCTTGACAGTGATACACAACTGCTCCTGGAACACCAATTATAACTGAGAGGAAGAGGGGCATCCAAGAAACTCATTATAGAGTTTGACTTTGACATGGCAAGATCAGCCATTTGAGCATAAAGCTACTCTTGTCTAAACTGTTTCCAGTGCAGGACAGTTTAGAATTTCCAGCTTTGCTGAGAAGTCTGCCAGACACATTATGGCCTGTCTAGGAAGCAAGGTGTCTCTGTCTGTTCTAGAGTTTATATATTATCCTTCTATGATCTTTGATGGAGTTGAAGATAGATAGTTATAGTAACACACTAAGATAGAATGGTTAAAATCATATAGTTCTTACTTGATAACTGTTTTGTTATATATAAAGAAGGGGGAGATGTTGGAACCCAGACCCCATGGGGTCTCTTAAGATTTGTTTTCCAGCATAACCACAGGTACCTCCTGTTTTCCTGACTTCACCCCACTGGGATCAATATCCTGTTGTGAACCCTTTGACCTGGGGTTTTTGTAACTTTGTATATAAGGCTTCTCCACAATAAAGTTGGGAGACATTCTCTCAGAAAATGCCCAGGAGTCTTGTGGTTCATCCATATTTCCAGGCTTTTGCCCAATACTCTGACTTAGTGGCCAAGAGCAGCCACAAGGATACATCTGTAAATCTACAACCCAAAAGAAAAAGAGCGACACAAGCCGGTCCTGTGCCCCATTCTTCCCACTCAGCTCTATCAGTTGGCCTTGCCGATGACTTCTAAGTGGACACACAGACAAGTCCTGAGCTGGGACTTCATTGACTGCTGTTATTGGGCTCCAGGCTGCCACTGTTCATGGAGGTGACACTCAAGAGGGAGGCCTTTTCTCCCTTGGGAAACCCAGAGGGCACTTCCCACTTGAGGGCTATAGCTGACAAGATCCTCTGGCTAGGTCCACCTGCTTGGTTGAGGAGCCGCCAAATAAATAAATAAATAAATAAATGTGTATATATAAAAAAGAATGTGTCTATACATATATGTGATATATATATATATATATATATATATATATATATATATATATGGGCTGAGCCTATTGGCACAGTTATTCCACAAAAGCCCTCAGAAGGAGAGAAGCAGGGAGCCAGACACAGGAAATCAAGGCCTGTCTACTGTCCAAAACCAGGTTTAGTATCCACCTAAAGCTTCATGCTGAGACCTTTATTTTTATTGTATTTTGTTTATTGGATTTTCGAGACAGGGTTTCTCTGTGACTTTGTAGGCTGTCGTGTTACTAGCTCTTGTAGACCAGGCTGGTCTCAAACTCACAGAAATCCACCTGCCTCTGTGGTGTGCCACGGTGAGACTGGTCATGAGTGTCACCTGGCTTACCTTACACAGTGAGACCCCTTGTCAAAATGAAATTGAACATTATAGCTACTGCCTAGCATTCAGCCAGCGGTGGGGTTCCCGGATTCTCTCCCAGAAATGGTGGTGAAGATCTGTGCTGCTTAGACACGGTCTTAACAAAAATGTGTTTGGTTTTTCAAATGCTGGGGTCATGAGGGACAAGAGCTCAGCCAGGGACACTCAGCTTTGGAGGCACTGTCTATTATCAGGACCCAAGAGAGCTGTCCCAAATCAATTGCCTGGCTCAGGGAGGCCTTCCAGGAACACACAGGTGCTCGCCCCCTGCTGTCACTTCAGGACATTGCTGATAGTGCAGCCTCTGAGTCAGGAGACATCTTTGTACAGATCTCTGTGTTGGGGTACGCACAAGGGCCAGTGGTCATTCCTAAGGACCATTGTCAACAAAGGCCGGGGATGGAACCGGGATTCCTAGCTGCACTGCAGTGTTCTCTTAGCAAAGGCTGCAAGCTGCAGGGACCCTGGGACAATAGTGTTTAGACCTCCCGGAGTCTTTTCCCACACGAGGTGGTTTCTCCTTTGATCCCATTCTGCCCACGGTGGAACTGGACTGTGGGGTCCTGAGAACCTGTGCCGTGCTGCATGCTGCATCCTGACAGTACAGGGGCTCTGGGGTGTTTGTGTGAGGGAGCCATACCTCTTGTAAAAGGTCTAGGGTGCCTGTGCTCTGATTGAGAAGTAGCGTGGCTCAGGCTGTGACTTCAAGCTGAGAGGGGGATTTTGTTGGTTTTGGGAAACAACTCTGAGGCGTGGACTTCAGAATCTGAGGCAAAATGTCAGTCTTCAAGATCTCCGAAATCTTTTTCAGTTCCCATTTCTGGTTCTTTTTGTGTTTTGTTTTTCCAGACAGGGTTTTTCTGTAGCTTTGGAGCCTGTCCTGGAACTAGCTCTTGTAGACCAGACTGGTCTGGAACTCATCGAGGTCTGCCTGCCTCTGCCTCCCGAGTGCTGGGATTAAAGGCGTGCACCACCACAGCCTGGCCATTCTTTTTATTTTTAACACACATGAATTTCTTATGTTCACTCTGGCCCCAAAGCAGGTCTAAAGCCCCAGGTTGAGGTAGAAATTCATGATTCTCCCTCCTGGAGGCAAGAACAAATCTGTACAGCCCCAAAGGGGATCTCTACCTGTTCTGAGGTCTGGATGGATACCCAGGTCTCAGGCCAACATCCTTCCCTTCCCAGGAAGATGGTTTTCCAGTTCTGCCTGTCTGCCACTTTGCCACAGGCACCACTGTCCATCAACTGTATACAATCATGGTTTCTACTGCATGACAAAGAGGACAATGACCACTAGAATCTTCAGTGGATATCCTTTTCATGGAGCTCTGCTGGCCTGTAGTAACTCATAGTCATCCTCCAGCCTCTGCTTCTCAAGTAACTATCATGCATATAACTACACACACACACACACACACACATATACTACAAATTCTCACACACAAAATAAAAATTTTGAGTTTTAAGCTAATTTGATGGGACACTTTGCTTAGTTGGATTCAGCACAGAATAGAGAAGGCATAGTGGCCAAAGCCAGACTGGGAAAGTAGAGACCGGAGAAGGATTCAAGATTATCCTCAGCGACATAGAGAATCCAAGGCTAGCTTAGCCTAGAAAGACCCAGTCTCCAAATAAATAAAGGGAGAGAAAATATAAAAAGGAATCTAGTATTCTAGACACTAAAACCTGTATCCTTGATGCTGTTGTTATTCATTGAGATGGGGGCTCTCTGTGTAGTCCTGGCCCCAAACTCAAGAGATCCACCTGCCTCTATCTCTCAATGCTGGGATTAAAGGTGTTGCTACTACAAGGGCCAAATCAATGTCTTTGTCTGCTTCCCCAAATGGAAGATCTAGCTGCTTGCTGACAAGTTTTACTTCTTCCGTAAACAATAGATCTAAACTGCATTGAAATATGTCTTGAACCAGGGCAATGGTGGTGCACACCTTAAATCCCAGCACTCTGGAGGCAGAGACAGGCAGATTTCTGTGAGTTCCAACCAGGACAGGCTCCAAAACCACACAGAAACCCCATATTGGAAAACAAACAAACAAACAAACAAACAAACAAACACATAAGACTGAATCTCACTATGTACCCTGCTTAGTCTGGAATTTATTATTGTAGACCCCAGGGCCTTGAACCAACAGTGATCCTTCCCCCATCCCCAGACTCAGCCTCACCAATTGCTACAAAAAAGGAACCACCCTACCCAGACTGTAGCCATTTAAACATCAACAGACAAATTCACTTCCTCCTCTAGAAGTGGGGCCAAGGAAGACTGGGAAGGTCATTGTGCCCCAGGAAAGCTAACATGGAGGACAGAAGTGGGGATTGGGTATGGATGGCTCCAGGTGGGGGAGGAATACCAGAGCCTCCCCTGCAGGGGGCCAATGAGCCCTCAGACTCTCTCAACGTTTTCTACTCATCCTGACCTTGCTATTGCTGCTTGCATTCGAGTCTGGCTTTTCAGGAAAAAAAGCTATTTTTTTTCAGTTCTGATGTTTGCAGTCTAGGACCTTTGCTTTGAGAGGCAGGTGTGTAGCCCTGGCATGGATATGTTCCCTCAGTTTTTGGAGGAGACACATTTATTTTAGGCAACATGGTTCAGGTTGAGTAACTCAGATCTGCCTTCCTCCAGACCACCAAGGCCTGCTTTAGTAGTTTGGGTTTTCGCTACAGTTTGGAGCCTGTACTGGAAAGTGGTCGGTAAACCATGCTGGCCTCAAACTCACAGGTCTGCCCCTGCCGAACCTTCCCAGTGCTGAGATTAAAGGCGTTAGCCAGCACTAGGTTGCTTTTTTTTTAATTTAAAAACTGGAATTTTAAATCAGCATGGCCGCGCATTCTGCCTCCTGTTCCCTCATGCAGCTGGGATTTGTCCCACACCACAGAATCCAGCGGCCTGCAGGCAGATATAGATTAGTTTCAACAAGGTAGGAATTTAGGAGTGTGTGTGCATGGGGGGAGGCTATGAATGTTACAAAGTGTGAGGTGGTAGTCACTTGCTTGAAGGATTTCCAGAGGATCCCAGGCAATTGTACTTGTTGGAGAAGCTGAATTACCATTAGTTTCGGGACCTGATACTATGCCGTATCCCCGATTTCATACATCATTCAGGTTTTTGGCGCAGAGGATTCTGCGGCTTTCTGGACCATGTCAGCCTGTGGTACTCAAATAATGGCAGCACTTTTTGTTGTGGAACAAAGTGCCGCCAGGATTTGAGCATTACGGCTGACAAAGGGGTAATTTCCCCACTTCTTAATGATGACTCCTCCAGCATTCATCTAGTGTGAGGCACTCTTTGGACTTGAGCTACAATGGGTCCCTTGGTATCATGTGTCTGGGTTAACTGTGGTGTCCTGGGAGCTGGGACTCCACGGGCATGGAGGGGAGAATGTTGAGTGGGAAGGACTCAGGACATGGCTTGCACGGTAGCCGGGACCTGAAGCAGTATTGGAGAGTACCTGGGGGGTCGAGCAGCCCCCAGGCTAGAGGGGAAAACCCACATAGTGTTCATAATGGTGGTTGCCCTCTCTGAAGCAGAACTAGAAAATGCTTTCACTTTGTGCCTCGCTGTGTAGGGCAAGCAACCCAGTTGAGCAGAGTAGAAACGTTTGTGCACAGGCGCTGAGCTGAGGCTTTTGGGGTGTTGCTCCACCGTGTAAAGACAGGAAGCAGTTTGGGTGTGATGGGAATATTGTTCATGTATGTGGCCTGGTCCTTAACGGAGCCTGGTAGTGGTGAGAGGCAAGCTACAAGGCTCACTTTTTGAAACCGGACTTTTTTTTCTGAGCACTTTTTGATCTTTTACAAGCTTACCCTTGGATGTAACAAGACTAGTTTAGGGCACATGTCTCAGGGTTTTGGGATGAGAGGAATATTTCAACCCCTGTTTGAACTGATCCAATGTGAATTTTTTTCAGGTTTGTGTGTCTCTCTGGACCATGTCAACCTGTGGTACTCAAAATGTGGGGGNCAGTCAGATGGGTACTTGAGAGGAATGAAGGCATGTCAGGGTAATACAGGTGCTGCCATCTGGAGGCTCAGCACAGTGGCTGCCCTCAAAATGGACGCCCTCTCCAAGGCTCATCCATCAACTGCATCCATTCTTGTCTGTTTGGACAAGGGGCCTGGAAACCACATTGGAGCATGGAGTTTCCCTTATCTGGGGGCTGGAGGTGAATTCCTTTCCACTGGATATTTCACTGATGAAGGTAGTTGTGAGGATTCACATAAATGAGGTCCCTACCCTGGTAAAAACTCAGTTGTAACGCAGGGTGGGGGTGAGAATACCCAACTGGACAGGACCTGCCATATATTTTTCCCCACTTTAATTTTTCTTTTTTCTTTTTTTTTTTTTTTTTTTTTTTTTTTAGAGACTGGGTTTCTCTGTGGCTTTGGAGGCTGTACTGGAACTAGCTCTTGTAGACCAGGCTGGTCTCGAGCTCATAGAGATCCACCTGCCTCTGGGGAGTGCCACGGGGAGACTGGTCATGAGTGTCACCTGGCTTACCTTACACAGAGAGACCCCTTGTCAAAATGAAATTGAACATTATAGCTACTGTCACACTCTTGCCTAGCATTCAGGGAGCTGTGCTGTTTAGACACTGTCTTAACAAAACTGTGTTTGGTTTTTCAAATGCTGGAGTCATGAGGAACAAGAGCTCATCCAGGGACACTCAGCCTTGGAGGCACTGTCTATTGTCAGGACTCAAGAGTGCTGTCCCAAATCAATTGCCTGGCTCAAGGAAGCCTTCCAGGAACACGCAGGTGCGCGCCCCCTGCTGTCACTTCAGGACATTGCCGATAGTGCAGCCTCTGAGTCAGGAGACAGTTTTGGGACCTGGGTACAGATCTCCTTGATGGGATACACACAAGGGCCAGCGATCATTCCTAAGGACCATTGTCAACAAAGGCACGGGATGGAACCAGGATTCCTAGTCCGGCTGCAGTGTTCTCTTAGCAAAGGATGCAAGCTGCAGGGACCCTGGGACAATAGTGTTTAGACCTCCTGGAGTGTTCTCCCACACGAGGTGGTTTCTCCTTTGATCCCGTTCTGCCCACGGTGGAACTGGGCTGTGGGTTCTGAGAACCTGAGCCGTGCTGCATCCTGACAGTGCAGGGGCTCTGGGGTGTTTGTGGGGGGGACCCGTACTTCTTACAACCTATCTAGGCTGCCTGTGCTGTGCTTGAGAAGAAGCCTAGCTCAGGCTGTGATTTCAAGCTGAGAGGCAGATTTTGTTAGTTTTGGGAAACAACTCTGAGACTTGGACTTCACAATCTGAGGCAAAATGCCAGTCTTCAAGATATCTGAAAGGAGATTGGTAGTGGTGAGAGGAAAACTACAAGGGTCACTTTTTGAAACCGGACTTTTTTTCTGAGCACTTTTTGATCTTTTACAAGGTTACCCTTGGATGTAACAATACTAGTTTAGGGCACATGTCTCAGGATTTTGGGATGAGAGGAATGTTTCAACCCCTGTTTGAACTGCTCCAATGTGAATTTTTTTCAGGTTTCTAAGTTTCTCTGGACCATGTCAGCCTGTGGTACTCAAAATGTGGAGGCACTTTGTGTTCTGGAATAATGTGTCACCATGTTTTGAGGGTTACCGTTTGATAAAGAGCGATTTCCCCAGTTCTTAGTGGCTTATCCAGGACTTTTCAAGTGTGGGACAATTTTTTTGGGGGGGTTAAGTTTCTAAACAGGGTTTCTCTGTGGCTTTGTAAGCTGTCGTGGAACTAACTCGGATTAGCTCTTGTAGACCAGCTGGTCTGGAATTCAGAGATCCCCCTGCCTCTACCTCCGAGTGCTGGGATTAAAGACTAGCACCAACAATGCCTGGACTGTGGAGCATTCTTTGGACTTGAGCTACAATGTGTTCCTTGGTAGCATATGTCTGGGATAGCTGCAGTGTCCTGGGAGCTGGGACTCCAGGCATGGTGGGAGAATGTTGAGTGGGAAGGTTAGGGAAGAAAGGCCTCTCTTTCACAGTAGTCAGTAAGTTAAGTGTCCAGGGAGGGGAAATGTGAGTCCACAAGCACCCAGGCTGGAGGGGACAACCCACATAGTGGTCATCAAAGTGGTTGCCCTCTCAGAAGCAGAACAAGAATGTGCTTCCACTTTGTTCCTTACTGTGTGGGGCAAGCATCCCAGTTGAGCCCATTGGAAGCATTTGTGCACAGGCACTCAGCTCAGGCTTGAGTGTAAAGGAGAGCTGCCCTCCTAAAATCTATGTATTGTGGTAAAAATAATTTTCTTGAAATGCTGTGTTAATAAAGCATCGGATATACAAATATCCCATATTAATACATGGGCAAAATCCTTAAGTGGATGTGCAGGTCCTGTAGGACCCTCAACCTGTGATACTCAACCTGGGGGCTCTTTTGCTTTCTTGGAAGATAAGTGCTGCCAGGCTTTGAGTGTTACTGATTGAGAAAAGGATTTCACAAAGACTGACACTTAAAAGCCAGGTTCTGTTTTTAAAACCAGGCAGATGGGTACCTGAGAGGAATGAAGGCATGCCAGGGTA
>NW_023276808.1:1198373-1265806 GCF_003668045.3 Cricetulus griseus
GGGTTTCTCTTTGGCATTGGAGGCTGTCTTGGAACTGGCTCTTGTAGACCAGGCTGGTCTCGAACTCACAGAGATCCACCTGCCTCTGCCTTCCAAGTGCTGGGATTAAAGGCATGCACCAGCAATGCCCAGGGCTACCTTTTACACTTTAATTTGCTAGTGGTAATATGTCCATTAGGAAAYGATGGGGTACAAAATCCAAATCTGTTGCATTCTGAGTATAAGGCCAGTCTGGTAGACAGCCAGAGAAGGGACACTGATATGACTACACATAATTTGGCTTGTCAGTGGGGGAGGGTGGTGTGTAGACCAGTGTAGGCTTCCCCTCTTTAACCCCAMAGTGCTGGGATTAAAAGTTGTCTAMCATGCTTGGCATTACCTTTAACTCGTCTCGTTTCCGTTTTTTCATGCCTTACACAATAATTAAGATTCCTAACAGCTTTTCTACAGGTTACTTGCACAGCACCGTTCAGATCTCAACCTGTTCCACTCAAACTCTGGGGACACTTTTTGTTCCTTGGAAGAAGTGCTGCCAAGGTTTTGAGGGCAGCCGATTGAGAGAACGCTGCAGCTGGGCAAGGTGGTGGTTCCTGTCCGTGGGGTGGCTCTCAAATGTCAGGAGCGCTCTTCTCATTTCTAAAGTGGAAAGTGTTTCGACATTTGGGTGTTGTCTGTGGGTACCATTCCCGCCTGCGCTGTGGATAGCGGCTCATCTTAAGAGATTCACTGTTTACTGTGCATGGTGAAGGTTGCAGGGAAGTAAATGATGGGGAGTAGGTGGGAGGATTGAAATTGTCACCTCAAGTTCCCTTAACCCGCTGACCTATCTTCCCCAGGCCCATTTAACACGCTTTAGACCCTTCTTAATGTTGCAGGCCCATCTGGATCCATCTTGTGTGGTCCCAGATAGCCATACTCAAAATGGAGGCACTCTCCAGGCCTTGTGAAGGGGAAAGTGACCCCATTTTGGGTGTTTCAGTGTGGAGAAGGCATCGTGGAACTTCTGTGCACCGGCAATTGCTCACTTGGGGACTCTCAAATGTGGTGCACTCTTCTGGATGGAGTAGAAAGTGCTACACCATTTGAGTGTCCCTGAGAGCACCTGAAAAGTCTTCTGTTCCTATTCTAGACCTGAGTGTTCACTCACTGTGCAGACACTAGGTGGGGAGAGTTAACGCCTGTTCCAGCTACAGTGGCAACTCCAGTCTTCTTGGGGGTTTGAGTGAGGACCCCTGAGACCTGGTCCTGGTTTTCCCAGCCAGAGTTAAGCATTGGAGTTGTTAGTGTATGGTGTCTGCAGCATGAGCATGCAGAATCGTCTCCTGCATGTGGGGGCTGAGAATTGAACAATGATCCTGTTAGGATGAACCACCTCTTCCCCTAATCAGAATTGTTAACTTTTAATGTCTAAAGTCATTTTGAATCCTTGTGTTCAATTGGCAATTTTGGATTTCTCCATTAAAGATCAATAAAGTCTTGTTCTCTTGGCACTTTTGTCTTCAGTTTTATTTTAACTGCATGTGGTAGGGTTGGGAATGACTCAAAAGGTTGCTTCCATGTGCTTTCTTGGAGGCTACCATGTTTGTGGCTTCCTCATTCCTCACAGGAGGAGCTAACTTTATACCCCTGCATTTTGTTTCTCATCAGAAGGACCAAATCGCTTTGCATCCCTGTAAGGATGTAGGCCGAGCTTGCCAGAACAGTAGATTTGGAGAGGTGCTCACCTTTAGGTCTGTAAATCATGACACTAAACAGTCAATTCTCTGGGGTTATGGATGTCGGATGCTTCTGCAGAGGAAGAATGGGAGGTGGTAGCTAATGAATCAAGGCTCGTAAAGAATCTGAGAAACACTCTAATCCACTTTTGACATGCTATTTTAACAGACTGAGTTTTATCTCTAGGTAATGAGGCACTTTTTGAGAAAGGGAATTTGTGCAGAGCAGAGATCTTTTTTCTGGGCTTAAAGCATATGCTACTAGGCCCAGTGTTTTGTAGGGTTTTTTTGGGGGGGGTTCTAAAATCCCAATAAATTGGCCAGGTTGTCCTGATTCTGTCTTATTGCTAGCTGTAAGGGTGCCACAATATCTGGCCACATTTTTCCATTTGTGCCTGCCTACCTTTCGACACATCCTTACTCCCCAGTGTCATAGGTCACCTCCCCAGCATGTTGGTTCCTGTGATGCATTTCTGGTCCTCATGCTTGGTGGCAGGCTCCTTTATAAGGTTGAGCCCTTTACCATATTGACATGCAGAAGCTAGCTACATACCTTGCCTGGAGCTGGCATGATTATAAGCTATCCTATGGGGACTGGAGTTCAAACCCCAGATCACTCTAAGCTGTCCACAAAAGCAATTGATTTTAGCCTGGGACTCCCTGTGGCTCTATCTGCTCTTTCATGACCCTGACTTTGACTCATAAAGGCTTTAGCCACCTTGCACACCCATTGTAAATGTTTTTCATTCCAGGTGTCAACCAATGGCATGAAATCTATATGAAGAGAGTCCTGGGTTTCATGCATACTAGCTAGGCAGCTAGTCTTCCAACTGGTCCATGTTTCCAGTCGTCTCCATATGTTGAGGATAAATTTGTGTGGCTAGCAGATACAAACAGTCTTGCTGCATCTAAGGCCTCTGGAAACTTGGACCTACAGCCCCAGCCCACATTGCATTTTGTGCTTTTGTTTGTTCTAGTATATATTTCAAAGGTGTGAGTACAGTGTCTAGTCAATAAGTAGAAGAGTTTATAAAAATTTCTACAGTATTTTCTGGTGATGCCAGGGCAGGGAAGTATTGGCCTCCTCTAGGTATATCTGCAAGGATTCTGTGTTATTCCTTGCTATTTTGAATTACCTCTGCAAATTACACAAATGTTCATGCGTCTGGAAAAGCGGGGGTAAGCAGAACTATGAGGTAACGGCCAGTCTGGTCAACAGAGCAAGTTTTGTTTTAGGATGTGTATTTTGCACACATGCAAGACTGAACCTCATATTGCAGTGCCAGTGGAGGTCAACAGGGGTTATTGGATCCCGGAAATGGAATTGGATCCCCTGGAACAGGTTGTGAGCTACTGAGTGGGATCTGGAAACTGGGACCTCTGCAAAAGCAACAAGTGCCCTGACCACACAGTCACGTCTCCAGCCTTCTTACTCCCAATGTTCAGTTTGCTTGTTGGAGACATGGTCTCTCTGCTGCCTTGGCCAGCATGGAATTTTCATGCCAAGTTCCTGAGATCCCCCAA
Organism: Cricetulus griseus; assembly: GCF_003668045.3. Classification (NCBI taxonomy): domain Eukaryota; kingdom Metazoa; phylum Chordata; class Mammalia; order Rodentia; family Cricetidae; genus Cricetulus; species Cricetulus griseus. The sequence goes on from NW_023276808.1 coordinate 1,201,613, forward strand.
TAAGACCACCAGGGAACCAACTCATTATCATGCAGACTCATAAGGTTTAATATTAAGTTTCAATACTCGTCAGTGACCCTATCCATCAAACCGACCCAGAAGCTGCAGGAAAATGGTGCCTGGCCACAATTGTGAAGTTTTTTTTTTTAATATTTATTGATTTGTTATGTATACAGTGGTCTGTCTGCATGTATCCCTGCAGGTCAGAAGAGGGTACCAGATCCCATTACAGATGGTTGTGAGACACCATGTGGTTGCTGGGAATTGAACTCAAGATGTCTGGAAGAGCAGCCAGTGCTCTTAACCTCTGAGCCATCTCTCCAACTGTGTGAAAGGTTTTTAAGAAAACAAACTGCAAGAAGGTTGGTATGTACCTTGGCCGTTCAGGATTGGTTAAGAGTGGGTGACCTGGGCTTGGTGGTGGTGGTGCACACCTTTAATCCCAGCCCTCGGGAGGCAAAGGAAGGAGTATTGCTGAGAGTTCGAGACCAGTCTTGTCTAGAAGAACTAGTTCCAGGACAGCCTCCAAAGCCACAGAGAAACACTGCAGCTGATTCATCCTTGTGCTACACAGGGAATTTCTCAGGCTTTTTCTGAGGATGGAATTAACTCCACCCTCTCTAATTTACCTTGCTTTTACAGAATTCTGAGAGATCCACCTGCATTTGCCTTCCATGTGCTGGGATTAAACATATTCACAAACTCTCTGGGCTCCTTCCTCCCTATTTATTTATTTATTTATTTATTTATTTATTGTGTATCAAGACAGTATAATATGTGCACCTTTTATTTATCAAGTTATTTTATTTATTTTGGTTTTGTGAGACAAGGTTTCTCTGCATTACTTTAGAGCAAATCCTGACATTCACTCTGCAAAACAGGCTGGCCTGAAACTCACAGAGATCCTCTTGTGTCTGCCTTCTATGTGCTGGAATTAAAGGCGTGGGACTCCAATCCCAGCCAGTTTATTAAATTTTTATTATTTTCATATGGGCATGTCCCTGTGGGGGTGTGGCGGGGGCATGACTGTGAATACTAGAAAAGGGAGCTGAATCCCCAGGATCTAGAATTACAGGTGAATGTGGCCACCTGACAGGGTTCCTGGGAATTCAACTCCAGTCCCCTGTAAGATCACCAAGTGCTTTTAAGTGTTGATCTTTCTCTGCAGCATCATTTATCCAGTCTTTATTGCATCTCAATCATTTATAATTTCTACCCCCAAATCTGAATTCCAGCTGAATTTCTACCCCCAAATCTGAATTTCAGCTGAAATTCACCATTAGTGAATTCCCTATTCTCCCCAAGAAATCAGAGGTCCTTCTCTCATCAAAGGACTCAAAGTTTGCAGCCTGGATGTCTCAGCCTCCTGCACAGTATCCTGACACATGTGTCCCCCAGAGCCTTGTTGGTCACATAAATCTCAGTCAGGGTCTGGTTGGTTCCCAGGAAGGAAGAAAGGTCCTCTACTGCTTTGGCTGTGAGACCACAGCTTTCCAGCCTGCAGGGGACAAGCTGAGGTGGGTGAGGTGGTCTTTTCAGGGAGTTGAGGTGAGGATTTTACAGGTGACAGTGTTTAAAGGAAAGTGTCATGAGCACACCCATTGTTTGCTGGAACCTTTCTTAGTGAGTGGTGCAGCCTTTAGCAAATAGTGTCCCTGCCAGGTTCACTCACGTAACCCTAATTAGCTTCACTTGGTGGCCATAGAAAGCTTGTTGTCTTGAGTTCAAGTCTACCCTAGACAACAAAGCTGACTATCAAGGCAGTCAGGGCTACACAGAAAAAGTAACCATTTGGGGTGGGGGGTAGAACTTGGGAGCAAAAATCAATACAAGTTAAAATAATGTAAGGTTTTTTTTTTGTGTGTGTGTGTGTGTGTGTGTTTGTGTGTGTGTGTGTGTATGTTTTTTGAGACAGGTTCCCTGTGGTCTTGGAGCCTGTCCTGGAACACGCTCTGTAGACTAGGCTGGACTTGAACTCACAGAGAACCACCTGCCTCTGCCTCCCAACAGTGCTGGCATTAAAGGCTTGAACCACCAACACCGGGCCAATTTTGCAATTTATTATAGACTGAATTCAGTTCCTGGTTTGAACACCATGGTCGACGATTTCCTTCTGTGGTTAAATTTCTCCTCAGTTTTAGTCTGGAAACACATTTGTTCTGGAAGAGTAGACTTAGGGAGGAACTTGCCCTTAGGGCTTCTCTGTCTCCAGAGGACACATCTCTAAAAAGTGAGTCCAATTCCTGCAGTTTGGTAAGGCTTGGGTTTGCAACAGTAGACATGGTGACTCACCTCTGTAATCAAAGAATAGGGAGGCTGATTTATGTGTTCAAAGTCATCCTGGGCTACAGAGTGAGTTCCAGATAGCCAGGGCTACACAGAGAAACCCTGTCTCAGGAGATGGGGTGGGGATGTAGACAGGGACAGAGTAGCACTGCAGGGATTCTGCCTCTAAGCAGGGTGAGCCTGATTGGGGAGACAGAATAGTAAGAGAACCCAGAAACCCAGATCCCCAAAGCAGGATCTGGAGAGACGGCTCAGTGGTTAAGACTGCTCTTCTCAGGGAGCCATGTTTGGTTTCCAGCACCCAGTTAGTAGTTCACAACATCCTGTAAGTGATGGTCCTGGTCATCTGATGTCATCTTCTGTCCTCTGTGGACACCCCCAGTCCCAAATACACATACACAAAGTGGAAAAGAAAATTCCCAAATCAAGCCATGCCTGCAGGCTTATCCTTATAGATACACAAAATAATAATTTTCTTTTTTTTCTAGAAGTCTCTAAACACACTCAAAGTTCATTACATGTTTGTATATGTGGGGAAGTTGCTTTTGGGGTAATGGAGGAGTCTATTCTGTCTCTGATTATGTGGTTTTTTTTTTCCATACAGGGTTTTCCTGTGAAAGAACTGTAGTTGTCCAGGAACCAGCTATGTAGACCAGGTGGCCAGGATATCCAGATATGTGCTGCTTCTAGTTCCAGAATGCTTGGATTAAAGTTGTGCACCACCACACTCAGAAATGTAGTTTAAAAATCTCAGTGCAGAATACAGAATTCTTAAGGCAGAGACCAGCCTTGTCTACATAGTGAGTCCCAGGCTCGCCAGGGCTAGCAGGATTCTCTTTCTCTTACACACACACACACACACACACACACACACACACACACACACACTGAATCAAAAGAAACTAAATTCTGAGGCTAAAGCTAAATTGATGGGATGCTTTGCTTGGATGGATTCAGCATTGAATAGACAAGGCATAGTGGCCAAGGCCAGACTGGGAAGGACTGACAGGAGGAGGAGTCAGGGATATCCTCTGCTACATAGAGAATCCAAAGCTAGCCTAGCTTAGAAAGATCCAGTCTCCAAATAAATAAAGGGAGAAAAAATATAAAAAGAACTCCAGTATTCTAGACTCTAAAACATATAACCTTGTTAATATTTTATGGAGATAGGGGCTCTATGTGTATTCCTGACCCCAAACTCAAGACATCTACCTGCCTCTGCCTTCCAAGGGCTGGGAGTAAAGGTGTTGCTACTACATGGGCCAAATCCCTATCTTTATCTGCTTCTCCAAATGGAAGACCTAGCTACTTGCTGAGAAGGTTTACTTCTTCAATAATCAATACATCAAAAATACATAGAAATATGCCTGGAATTTATGACTGAACTGGAAATGGTCTTATGTGCCCATTATTCCAGCCCTTGGGAGATGGCAAGAGAAATTAAAGAATTCAAGGACGACCTTGGCAATTAAGTGAGTTTAGGGCCAGCATGGAGTACCTGAGACTTTGTCCGAAGAAACCCTAAAACCTAAGTGTGCAACAAGGCTCAGTAGCTTTAGCCCTGTATGCCTGGAAACCTGATTTCAATCCATAAAACCACGTGAAGGTAGAGAAAACCAACTCAGTTAGTTATTGTTTGACCCACAGTGCAGTTTGGCAAATAAGGTCTACCCGTACACACAAGAGGAAGAAAGACAAAGGAGGCAGAGAAAGGACTTCAACTCAGTCAGAAAATAAGAAAACAAAACAAAACACTGAGCCTCCCAGGCAGAGGATACTTTCTTTGCTCCTTTCATTAATATTTTTAATTATGAATCTGGAACCAGCCTCAGCCTCAATAATTGCTACAAAAATGGAAACACCCGACCCATACAAACAAATCCGCGGGATGGTGGGGGAGCAGGGCATGGATGCTGGAGGTCATTCAGCCCCAGGGGGCATCAGAACCCAGGACAGGGGGTGGATTGGGTAAGGATGGCCCAAGTTGGGGAGAGGGATTCCAGAGCCTCCCCTCCAGGGGACCAATGAGCCCTCAGATTATGTGAATACTAGAGCCCCTCCCTCTCCCAGAGACTTCTTTGGGATTTTGTTGGTGCTTGTCAGGATATTCTGCTCCACCTTTCGAGTTCGGCTTTCTCTCTGTCAGAAAGGTAAGTTTTTCTTTTTTTCTGTTCTGAGATTTGAAACTGAGGAACTTAGCTTTGAGAGGCAGTTGTAGGCTTGATACGGATGTTGGATGAGATAGGTTTAATTTAGCCAGCTTACGACCTGGGACAGGCTAATTATCACACTTCTGCCTTCCTCAAAAGCACAAACGGCCTACTTACAGAACTTTTCGTAATCTGTGTAGTTTGGAGCATGTCATGAACGCACTCTGCAGACTATGCTGGCCTCAAATGCACACGACTGCCTGCCTAACTAGGATCATGGGCTTGAGCCAACACTGACTAGCTTGCTTTGGAACTTGTAAAAACTAGAATTATAAATGAACATAGCCAAGGATTCTGCCTCTTGGCCCCAAGTCAGCTGACTGTAGTCCCATCTCACAGGAGGCAAGGCCTGCAGGCAGATTGTATATAGTTTTAGCAAAGTAGTAATTTTCGGAGTTTTTGTGGTTGTTATGAATGACATTTCTGGGAGTTTCAGAGGGTCTTAGGCAATTGTATTGGATTTGTTTGAGAAGCAAAATTACCAATGGACTTGGGTGAATTTTGGGACCGGATACTAACCACCGTGAATTTTGCATCATTTAAGTTTTTAGCGCATTAGTTTGATCTGTTCCGATGTTTTAAGTTTTCTGTCAGGTAAATTTTTTTTCCGCCTTGTGCGTCTCTCAGGACCATGTCAGCCTGTGGTACTCAAACTATGGGGGCACTTTTTGCTCTGGAATAAAGTACTGCCAGGTTTTGAGCGCTGCTGGTTGACAAAAGGGCGGTTTCCCCAGTTCTTACTGACTCCTCTAGCATTCGAATAGTGTGGAGCACTCTTGGGACTTGAGCTACAATGGGTCTTTTGGTAGGGTGTGTCTGGGTTAACAGCCGGGTCATGGGAGCTGGGACTCCACGAGCATGGAGAGGAGAATGTTGAGCGGGGAGGATGGTTTTGTACATCGCTTGCACAGTAGCCAGGAACTGAAGCGGTATTGAAAAGGACGGGGGGGGGGGGCGGTCAAGGAGCCCCGAGGATCGAGGGGACAACCCACAAAGCTGTCATCAATGTGGTTGCCCTCTCTGAGGCAGAACTGGAAAGTGCTTCCACTTTGTGCCTTGCTTTTTGGGACAAGCATCCCTGTTGAGCCCATTGGAAACTCTTGTGAACAGGCGCTGAGCTCAGGCTTGGGATTCTGAGGAGTGCTGCACTCTGCTAAAAATGTTGGGTAAGTTAAATGTGATGGGAACATTGTTCATGTATGTTCCGTGGACCTAAAATAGAGCCCAGTAATGGTGAGACCTAAGGTACAATGCTTATATTTTGAAAGCGGATTTTTCTCTGGGAGCTTTTGAGACATTTTCACTAGGTTCAAGTTTTGCCTTGGTTGTAAGAAATGCAGTCTAGGGCACTTGTCTCAGGGTATTTTTTTCTTTTGTGTGTGTGTGTGGGGTTCGAGACAGGGTTTCTCTCTGGCTTTTGAGGCTGTCTTGGAACTAGCTGTCCTGAACCAGGCTGGTCTCGAACTCACAGACATCTGCCTGCCTTCTTCTCCCGAGTGCTGGGATTAAAGGCAGAGGGAAACAAATCAAGGCCCTAACAGGAACTCAGAAATTCCTTGAGCTATGTTGCAAACCACCTTTGACATTGTTTTTTGAACTCCTTGAACTATGTAGCAAACCACCTTTGACGTTGTTTTTTGAACACGCTCTGTGTGACCAAAACACCTCAGTGTTTTTTTGTTTTGTTTTTTTCAAGACAGGGTTTCTCTCATTTGGAGTCAGATCCCCAGGCTTCTGCCTCACAAGTGCTAGGATTGAAAGCTTGACACACCATTGTGCACTCTATGAGGCCCTTTTTGAGATAGGCTGTTGATGCTGGAATTCCTGCCCACCAGAAGCACAGATCTTGTTTCTTCTAGGATTAGGGCATATGCCACTTCCAAGTGGTTTTCTGAATTTTTGTGTATGTGTGTGTGTGTGTCGGGGGTGGAGCAGGTGGTAGAATCCTAGTAAATTGTCCAGGTTGTCCTGACTGCCTCTTGGGTGATAACTGTAACAGCCACAATACTGGGCACATTTTACCTTTGTGCATGCTCACCATTGGGCCTGTGCTTACTCCCCTGTGTCAGGTCACTGCAACCATGTTGGTTCCTGTAATGTATGTGTCGACTTCATGCTTGGTGGCAGGCTCCTAAACATGTTTCTGCCATTTACCATTAGTGAGCATACTGGAGCCTGGAGCTTGCACGGATAAAGATCTATATCTATATCTATATCTATCTATCTATCTATCTATCTATCTATCTATCTATCTATCTATATATATCTGCTACCGTAGGTCCTGGAGTTCAAAACAGCTTCTCTCAACTCTGTTGCCTTTCACCAATTGCTTCATTTTCCTGGGCCTCCCTGTAGCTCTATCTGCTCTTGAATGACCTGCCTTTGGTTCATAAAGGCACAAGCCATGATGCACAGCCGAGGTAAAAATTTGTTCAGCCCAGATATTAACTATCGGCATGCAATCTATATATCTCCTTAGGAGAGAATATGGTCCTGTGTTTCATGCATGCTAGCTACGCAGCCAGTCTTCCAGCTGGTCCTCATGTCCTGCCCTCTCCATGTGTTGAGGCATCATTTGTGTGGATAGCAGAAACAAACATTTCTGGATCTTTCTAGGTATAATGCCTCTGGAAACTTGGTTTACATCCCCAGGCCACTTAGTATATTTTGTGCTTCTGTTTTTTTCTAGTGTACAGATTCCCAGTGTGATTACAATGTTGAGTTGTGAATTAGGAAAACAAACAACTTTCTTTTTGGTTTTTCCAGACAGGGTTTCTCTGTGGCTGTGGAGGCTTTCCTGGAACTAGCTCTTGTAGACCAGGTTGGTCTCTAACTCACAGACATCTGCCTGCCTCTGCCTCCAGAGTGCTGGTATTATAGGCTTGTGCCACCAACCCCCAGCTAAACAGACAAATTTCTAAGGAATTGGCTGGGCAGGGAAATATTGCCCCCCTGCTTCTTATTTCTGCAAGGATGCTACTTTACTGCTTGAATTGCCTCTGGAAAATGTGCAAATATTTGTGGGTCTAGAGAAGCTGAGGCAAGCAGAACTAAGAGGTGGAGGACAGCCAAAGCTACAGAAACACCTTGTCTCTAACATAATATACCCAACTCCTCCAAATAAGTGTCCTCTGCCCTTATTTTAATCTGCAGTTTCACACATTCGCCAGTAGGTGGGAGTCTTGTCACAGTGACTGACTGACATGTCCAGTACTCAGATTTTTGTCGGGTTCCAGGGCAGCCTTGACTGTTACACAGAAAAGCAAAAGTCACACACAAAATAATGTCTCTCAAGTGCTGGATCACAGCTGTCCGAGGGAACAAAAGTCCTGGTGGCCTCCATTCTGATGCTGCATTCCTGCTCAGCACCCAATATCCAAGTACAGTTTTGTGAGTCAAAGCGCTGCCAGGCTACTGTGTGTTATTTTGTTCAGGTCTATTCCAAACAGCCTGTGGACAAACATCGGACTATCACTATGGACTACAAAGACAGCATCATGGTACCCTGCCTTTTAGCCTGTCTTCCTTCCTTCCTTCCTTCCTTCCTTCCTTCCTTCCTTCCTTTTCTTTGTCAAGATTTATTTATTACTTATACAGTGTTCTGCCTATCTGCCAGAAGAGGGCACCAGATTGAATTGTAGATGGTTGTGAGCCACCATGTGGTTGATGGGAATTGAACTCAGGACCCCTGGAATAGCAGTCAGTGCTCATAACCTCTGAGCCACTTCTCCAGCCACACAGCTTGTTTGTCAAATATTGTTTTTATTAGTTCTGTAAGCAGTGCTTCCTGCTCTTGCACAGGGCCAGAGTTTAGTTCCACATACACCAATTTTTAACTCAGGTCAAAGGGATCAGCTGTCCTTTTCTGGCCAATATCAGCTCAATGCATTTGGACACATACATACATACATACATACGAACATACACACACACATACACACACACACACACACACACACACACACACACACACACACACACAGAGAGAGAGAGAGAGAGAGAGAGAGAGAGAGAGAGAGAGAGAATTAACCATTAATATTTCTATTGCTTGTTTGTTTGGATTTTTTTCCAACAGGGTTTGTAACCTTGGATGTCCTGGAACTCAATCTGTAGACCAGGCATGCTTTGAACTCCCAGAGATCTGTCTGCCTCTGCTTCGCAAGTGCTGGGATTACAGGGTTGCACCATCAATGTCCAGTCTGCTGCCAGTGTTCATAACTACTGAGCCATCACTCTAGCCACAATGCAAATCTCTAGGGAATGGGCAATGGAGACAACCAAGGAGAATGGCTTTTTTGACCATGTTTTGTACAAGGGAGCATTGATCTCAAGGTGGCCTCAGACTTGTAGAAATACTGTCTGTCAGAGGCCAGAGATTGCTCTGCTTCATCTTGACTCAAGGTCAGAGAGTTCAAAACTGTCCTTAGTCTTCCAAAGTTAAAGTCATGAGGTCTAAGGCATGGCTACTATAGGATGTTTGATCTTAAACTTGAATGGCTTACCTAAATAACTACAGACTTGGTCTGAGGTGTGGTTACTCTTGACCCTCATGGCCCCATAAGGAGAAGTTGAGTCTCAGGTGTGGTTATCAAATTTTTGGTGGATTAAGGTAGAAAGTGTGTTTGTTCCTTATACATGATAAAGAAGTCTTTTGCCATGTTCCCCTTTTGGTTGGTGTACTTAAGAATGTTGAAGAATAAACCTGGGGAGTCCAGTATTCAAGCACTGGATTGCCACCTTGACTCTATCCTGTGTCTCTTTTTCTTAAGTGTCTTTACCTGCCATGTCACAATCTATTCTCCCCCTCAGGTATGAACCTGGCAAGTCGGCTGGATCCCACATGGATTGAACATGGAAACTGTGCAATTCAGAAAAAGGCAAGTGCAAAAACTTAAACAGTGATTTGCAGTGTTGGAACTTACATCTCTGGGGATGCTAGGAAAGCAGACACTCTACTATCAAACCATCCCTCTAGCTCACATTTTCAGGTAGTGCCTCACTAACTTGCCCAGGCTGGCCTTGAACCTGTTATTCTCTTACTTCAGCCTCCTGTGAAGTTGGAATCCAGCTAGGGGTTTGTTTGTATGTTTTTGCTCTTAATACTGTTCACCATAGTGTTCTTTGGAGACCCAAGATCAACCTGTAGATGTTTTCCTTCCCGCCCACTAAGGGTCCTGATGGTGAAGCCTGCCATCAAGCTTGGCAGTAGATACTTTACCCTGCTTAGACAGCACTGGGCATTGGTGGTGCATGTCTTTAATCCCAGCACTTGGGATGCAGAAGCAAAAGATCTCTCTGAGGTTTAGACCAGCCTGGTATACAAGAGTTCTAGGAAAACAGCCTCCAAAGCGACAGAGAAAGCCATTTCCTGAGGAACCATCTCACCAGTCCCTACAGGTACTTTTTAGTAAGACGTTTTTGGCTAAAACAACTAAGACTGGCATATGTCTCAATCCTTTGGTCCTAGCACTTGTGGTTATATATGCGGATATCATGTTTTCCCTTCCTGAGTAATGAATTGTTGAACTTCCTCAGGGGGTTGAACTTTGTCATCAGCCTTGATAGCCAGTGCATCTGCTGTGCCACCACCGTTTTGGCCCCTGCTATCAAATCTATCTCTCTCTCTCTCTCTCTCTCTCTCTCTCTCTCTCTCTCTCTGTCTGTCTCTCTCTGTCTCTCTCTCTCTCTCTCTGTGTGTGTGTGTGTGTGTGTGTGTGTGTGTGTGTGTGTGTCTTTTTTTTCTTCGAGACAGGGTTTCTCTGTGGCTTTGGGGGCTATCTTGGACATCCTGGAACTTACTTGGTAGACCAGGCTGGTCTCAAACATTCAGAGATCAGCCAGCCTCTGCCTCCTGAGTGCTGGGACTAAAGGCGTGCACCACCAACACCTGGCCTCTTTTTTCTAATTTTTAAAATGAGTTTTTATGGGGTTGGAGAGATGGTTCAGCTATTAAGAGCATGTGTACCTCTTGCAGAGAACCCAGGGTACATGTCCCAATACTCACATGGCAGCTCTCAGTTTTTGTGGGACATTAGTTGAAGATGTGTTGCATTCTTTTGTGTTGCATTTGTTTAACTCTGTGAAGCTGTGTTACCTTGCCAGCCCACCACTACTGACTGGTCAAGTAAAGAGCTGAACTGTCAATATCTAGGCAGGAGAGAGGGATAGACAGGCCTGATGGGCAGAGTGAATAAATAGAAGAAGAAAGAGAGGAAAAGGGAAGGAGGAGAAAAGTGGGAGAGAGAACACCAGGGGACAGCCCCACAGCCAGCAACAGAGTAAGAAGGAAAGAAAGAGATAGAGAATAGATTAAGGTAAAAGCCCAGAGGCACAAGGTAGATGGGATGTTTTTCAAAAAGATTTATTTATTTATTCTGTGCATAGCATTCTCCCTGCAAATGCGCGTGCCATGCATATTAGGAGAGAATACTGGAACACATTACAGATGGTTGTGAGCCACCATGTGGTTGCTGGGAATTGAACTCAGGACCTCTGAAGAACAGCCAGTGCTCTTAAAATCTCAGCCATTGCTCCAGTCCCTCTAGATGGAATAACTATTCACAACCATCTCCAACTCCAGTTCCAAGGGACCCAGCACCCTCACTCTGACATACATTCAGGCAAAACACCAAAGCTCATGAAATAAAAAATACATAAGATTTTAGCTGGGTGGTGGTGGCACATGCCTTTAAGCCCAGCACTTGAGGAGGCAAACGCAGGCTGATCTCCTTGAGTTTGAGTCCAGCCTGGTCTACAGAGGTAGATCCAGGATAGCTAGGGCTACGCAGAGAAATCCTGTTGGGGACCTCTCTGGTGTCTGCTGTTCTTCTGGTAACTAAGGGTGACCCACAGTGCCCTTAGGGTCTGCTCTCTGTCTCGTGACTAGGTGTTTACTTCCCAGTTCCACCCTTCCACCTAGTACTGTATGAAAGAATGCAAATTATCCACCCATTGAGGGGGTCTTGGGGACATGGTCCTTGATCTGAGTAAATTTACACTGTGTCTGCTATTGGTATATAAGCCTACTCTCCTTTCAATTAAACGGCCTCCTCCTTGCAAGAGTGACCTGCTGTGTTGTCTTAATTTAATCCTCAGATTCCCTTGCCTGAACCCATTAGAAGGTTGTAGTTCTGGCTGTTACAACAACTTGAGATCCCACAAGATTTGGGAAAGAAGGGGAGAAGCTGAAGGATCACCCGGGAAGGCTTGCCAGCATTAAGGTAAGGAACGGGTGTATTGAAGTTGGGTGCGGCCAGTTCTTACTCTCTTATGGGGAACCAATTGGTCCAATTGTCCAATAAGGAGGGCACCAGTATTAAGTACAAGATAGCAACAGACTTCATAAAAACTGTACATGAGGTCAGCCCTTGGTTTTTAATCTCTGGTGACCTTAGTATTGTTGATGGGGAGCAGGTGAGGATAGACCTGCAAAGGGCATTACCCAAAGATGGACCGAATGCCATACCAGCTGTTACTTTTTCTCTGTGCCCTCTTGTCCAAGAAGCACTTCTTAATAATACTGTGGAAGTGAAAAAGCAGGTTGAGGAAGCCAAGGCTGCCTTCATAGAGGCTCAGAACCAAGAGTCTGTTAGGTCACTTCAAGCTTCTAATGACACTTCCTTTGGGCCCTCTCCCTCATATTCAGGGGATTAGACTAAGGAAAGTGAAGAACTGGAAAGGTATGTTAAATTAAAACATAAGCTAAATAAAATGATCCCTTGATCCTTGACCTCCTGCTCATAATTCTAGCACTCTCTGGTTTCCTTTGGCCTTTCCTGAAGAGCAGAGGGGCACAGTGACGTTCCCAATCATAGATACCATGACTCCCCAAGACCAGAATCAGAGAGAGCATTCCCCTCTTAATTATAAGGATATTAAACAGCTGAAAAGAGGCAGTCATGGCTTACAGGCCTCATGCCCCTTTTACTCTGACCAATTTTTAATTCTTTGTGACTTTGAATTACATGCCCAGTGTTTGGCAACAATTATGTCAGCTGTGCTGTCTGGGGGAGATTATTTGATTTGGAGAGGTGAACTCCAAGAGCTTTGTAACCAAACGGCACATTGGAACATACCTGCACATTTCCCTGAAAGGAATTCAGATATGCCTACTGGTATGGGAGCCTATGCAAATCTAGGCCAGCAAATTCTTTACCATTCAGCTGTATATGCACAGATCCCAGCAGCTGCTGGCCATGCTTGGAAAGCTTTACCTAACAAGGCAATAAGAGACCAAATTTCTAAGGTCCTACAGGTATCGTCTGAATCCTATTCTGACTTTGTGGACCGGTTCTTACAACTTCAGGCCTTATATTTGGGGATACTGATAATGCCATGTCTATAGTTAGACAACTAGCTTTAAAAAATGCCAACAATTATTGTAAAGAAGCTTTATGACCTCACAAGGCCAAAAGACTCAATGATTACATTCACATTTGTAGAGATATAAATGGACACCACATAATGGGACAAGTTATTGCTTCTGCTATTCAGGAAAATAAGAAGGTCAGTGAGGGAGCCAGACCTAAGACATGCTTGGTTGTGGGCAAATGGGGTGCACCCTCAAAAGATTAGTCTTCGGCTGGGCACCCTTAAAAATTTCAATGGTTTTCAGAGGCTTCTGGGTGATATTAATTGGATCAGATGTAGTTTAAAAATTGCTACTGGGCCTATTAAACCTCTCTTTAATATATCACAAGGTGATTCAGATCCCAACTCTCCTCGAGTCTCACTACTTGAGGAGGGAAGTGAATCCATTTGATTGAAAAGGCCTTAGAAGGAGCAAATTTGGATGATATAGATTATGTTCAGCCTTTAAAATTATTAGTATTTTGTTCTGCTCATTCTCCTACAGAGTTTTTTGACAAGAGAGTCCTATTCTTTGGGTTCATTCTCAGGTCTCCCCATGTAAATCAGTGGTATCCTATCCCCAAGCTATAATTGCACACCCATTTAAAGAGCAAAAAGATTGCTTTGCAGACTTTTGGTAAGGAGCCAGATCTGGTTGTTACACCTTTATCCCATCAACAAATAGAGTCACTACAAAATAATAGTTATGATTTGGGCATTTTTCTCTCTGCTTCCCAGAGTGATTTTGATAATTATTACCCATACAATAATATGGTTTCCTTTTTTAAGATACATCTTTGATTTTCCCAAAGATTATAGTCTCAGCCTATTTCCCTTTTGAAAAACCCTCTGTTCTATTATTTGGTAGCCAGTCCATTTGTTCATGGTTTTCACAGAGGGTTCTTTGAAAGGGACAGCTATAGTTGTAACTTATCCTATCATTAAGACAGCCATAAATGCTGCAGCTTCTGGCCAAATGGCAGAATTTTAGCATTGGCCATGGTACTACAACTCTTCCTCAAGGAAGCATTAACATCTATGCTGATAGTCAATATGTAGCTCAAATTGTCCAACACTTGGAGACGCCAGCCTATGTTGCCACTGTCTCCAGAGTACAAGAGAGTTTGTTACAGATACAGGGTCTGCTATGACAATGGAGTGACCATGTATTTATGGGACATCTTAGCTCTCATACCCATATGCCAGGACCTCTCAGTGAAAGAAATCACATGGCCAACAGGTACACACAAATCATTGCAGTTTCACAAGAGTTCACTAGAACACAATCTTTACATAATTGCTTTCATATCAGCACAGGGTCCTTACAATTTCATACTGAGATAACCAAGAAACAAGTTGTTTAAATAGTTAAAAATTGCCTTCATTGTGTGGAATTTCTTCCAGTGCCTCACTTGTCAGTTAATCCCCGAGGACTGTGGCCCAATCACCTGTGGAAGGTGTATGTGCCATCCTTTGGTAAATTGTAATTTGTCCATGTTTCTGTAGATACTTTTTCTAGACTAATATTTGCCTCTGCCCATTCTGGTGAAAATGTAAAAGATGTTAAAAGCCACTGTCTACAGCCTTTTACTTACATGGCAGTCCCAAAACAAACTAAGATTGATACTGGCCCTGTTTATGTCAGCAGAGGTTTTAGTCAATTTTGTCAAGATTTAGAAATTATCCCCCAAACTGGTATTCCTTACAACCCCCAAGGACAGCCTATTGTGGAACATGCCCACCACACTTTAAAAACCCATTTAGTTAAAGTAAACAAGGGGGACCTTGAGGGTCACCTTGGCTCCCCTAACTCTATCACTTATTTTCTATCTTAAATTGTTTAAGTGTGGATGATTCTGGTAACTCCACAGCAGACCATCATTGGTGGTCCACTGCACAGAAAAGACGTTTGGTTAATTGGAGAGACCTTCCCTTAGGCTTTTGGAAAGGGCCAGATGCAGTTTTTCTGTGGGCCCTGGGTTCTGTTTGTGTTTTCACACAGGATGGCGGGGCCCCAATTTGGGTTCCTGAGTGTTGTGTGCTCCTGGTCCCTTCAAATATGCTTCAGGTATCTAATGATTCGGTGGGTGTGGGGAACCAGGACCCACAGGGTCTCTAAGAGTTGTTTTCCAGTATAAACACATGTACCTCCTGTTTTCCTAACCTTGCCCCACTAGGATCATGATGTGAACCCTTTGACCCGGGATTTTGGAAGTTTGTATACAAGGCTGCTTCACAATAAAAGTGTGGAACATTCTCTCAGTAAGAGAACCAGGCATCTTGTGGGTCATCCAAATCTCTAGGATTTTGCCTGATACTCAGACTTAGTGGTTGCCAAGAGCAGCCACAAATTGAGGTCCCATTGAGAACAGGAATGAAAGGGGACCATGAGAGATCACCCTCAGAATGCTGGCAAGCAAGTAAGGATTTGTGAGGGTGGATTGCAAAAGCTACTGGAAAATAGGTACCTCAACGTCTATGAGAGTTTGATTGGTATAGAGATCACAGTCAATCACACAGAGAAAGTTTAAAGAGACAAGGTACTGGTAAGATTTCATTTTAACGTTGGATTAAGCAATAATGCTAAGACAATTATTAAAGAAATCCGGGAAATCTACCTCTGAGGAATCCCTCCTCCATGAACTGCTCCAGTCAGATGAAACTGATGTGGTGTGCACAGGCTGGCTGGAGAGATCACTTCCTGAGAAAAAGTTGGGGCACTATGCCTGGAAGAATTTCTGGTTCATCCTGCGGAGCGGTAAGATGTGTGGTGACCCAGATGTTCTAGAATACTATAAAAATGAACAATGCAAGAAACCCCTGGGGATCATCAACCTAAACTTCTGTACACAGTTGGATGTAGCCCTGACCTTCAACAAACAAGAGCTCCAAAAGAGGTTCATGTTTGATATCATTATCAATGAGCACACCTTTTACCTGGTGGCTGAGACAGAGGCTGACAGGAATAGGTGGGTCCAGAGCATCTGTCAGATCTGCGGCTTCAGTCAAACTAAAGAGTGCACTGACATCCTGAGAAACCTTTCTTTAGTCAGTCATAATCTCTGCTCTTCTCCAGCTGAATTCAGCAGTTCCAGTCAGCCCCTGCTCTGAGCAGGGTCTACGGAAGATAGTGAGGATGTGTACATGGTCAAGGCACCCAGAAACACCCTGTGTAAGGAATTTGGAGACCTCCCACTGGACTTAGCTCCCCCACCACACCCCAAGACACCTTGCAGGGGCTGCCCTCAACAAAGACCTCCAATCATTGACTACAAGTATCCAACACGAGGTGAAGAAACTGCCTGCTTGTCTGCTAAATCTCTAGAAAAGACTATCGTGGGTCAATCAGATAGTGCCAGCTCTGATTGCAATTATATGCCCATAAACCCAGGTTCTGACATCCCCATGAATAAAATGCCGCATCTCTTTACCAGCCGAGGAAGTGAGATCCTCAAGCTTGGCTGAAAAGCAAAGTCAGTACCCCTTGACCTGAGTAACAACACTGTCATCAATGAGCTCCCATTCAAGTCATTTGTCACCAAGTCTTGGTCCACATTCAACCTCACCTTTAACCCAAGGTCCTCCCAGTACTGCTGTTGGGTCTCCCATACAGACTCGGGAGACAGGAGAACTGTGTCCCTATGCAGAACCCAATGTCTTCATCCACTGTACCCAGTGGCACTAACAACCCAGCTCCAAAAAAAAGAGTACTGGCAATGCTAATTACATAGCCCTGCACTTCCAGGCGATTTCCCCGAGACCTCACCACAAGCCATCCACATCATTGTCACACCAGATGAGAAAGGAGAATATGTCCAAATAGATAAAGGATAGACCCAATCCCTACAAAAGACCATACAGGAATGGACAAAGATGTGACAGTCCTCAAGACCCTCCAAAGATGCCAAGCTATGGTTAGGATGGCCATCCCATGACACTGCCTCTCCTTTGTGAGTTTTGTTCATAAGATGTATGTATGTTCTGTATGTATGGTGTGGCCACACATGTGTGTATGAAGTGTGATGATAAATGTGTGACTGTTAACAAAAGAATGCTTTTGTGTTGTCTTTAAATAGTTAAATGCTGGGGAAAGAGCAACAGTTGTTAAAGTACAGGTTACTTGGGGTGGAGGAAAAATGTCTGCTTTTGTTTCCATGGAATGTGAAGGGCTGTGGATTCCTTCCAGACTGGTATGGTTTCATGGGGCAGGACCCGCTGAAGCAGTGGCCCAGGTCATCCGAATATTTGTTTTCATTTAAATTTGGTCAATTAGAAATGGCAGTGGTCACAGTCAATGGCTTTTTAAAAGAAAAAGGAGGAATATGATATAGAAATGATACTTTGTATTGGAATGGATGCTCATTTGTTGATACTTTGTATTGGAATAGATCTTCGTTTGTTTATATTAGTTTGGTTCTAGATATATAGATATTCTTCAAACCATTCTAAGACTTACGAATATATGGCATTTAAATGGTTTAGGGTTTTTCTTGACAGTGAGACACAACTGCTCCTGGCACACCAATAACATCTGAGCGGAAGATGAGCATCGAAGAAATACAGTTTGCCTTTGACATGGCAAGACTTGCATTTTGGGCAAGAAGCTGCTCTTGCCTGAACAGTTTAACTGTTGCTTTATAAACTGGACATGCAGGACCCACAGGAAATTGACTGCTTAAACAAGATGCACAGTCATCAAAGTTTCCTGCTTCATGGAAGAGTCTGCTAGACATTCTACAGGACATAGAAAAAAAAAAGGTGACAGACAAATTGCCAATGCATTGGACAATTTAAAATATCCTGCTTTGCTGAGAAGTCTGTCAGACACTTTGTGACCTGTACGCTAAAAATGGATGCCACAACATTACCAAGAAACTTTGGGTGACTGTCTAGGAAGCAAGATGTCTCTGTCAGTTCTAGAGTATATATATTTTCCTTCTATGGTCTTTGATGTAGTTGAAGATAGATAGTTATAGTAACACACTAAGATAGAATGGCTAAAATCTTATAGTTCTTACTTGACAACTCTTTTGTTATATATAAAGAAGGGGGATATGTTGGGACCCAGACACCACAGGGGTGTGGGTTTGAGTCATTTTCCAGCATAACCACGGGGACCCCCTCTTTATCTGACCTCACCCTACTAACATCAGTATCTTGTTGTGAACCCTTTCACCTGGGGTTTTTGTAAGTTTGTATTTTAGGCTGCTCCACAATAAAGGTGAGAGACATTCTCTCAGAAAGTGGACCAGGCATCTTGTCGTTCATCCAAATCTCCAGGCTTTCACCCGATACTCAGACTTAGTGGTGGCCAAGGGCAGCCACAGAGCAGCATGCACAAACAGACTCAGCTATCTGCTGGCACAGACAATGGTTCCACAGCAAGGGTTAACACTGTCATCCTAAGATATGACAGATTTTCAGGTTTAAAATAAACCCAGGAGCCAGAGTCCTCTGGGAATACATCATGCCTAAAAACTAATCAAAATGCCTTTCTTTATTCAACGTGACTCCCAGAAAGAATCAATGCATTTGCTCATGTCATGTCATTTTAAGTGAAAAGGGAAATTATTTTTATATTATATATACATGCTTAACTGTCCTCTCTCTTCCCATGTGTATATAGGAAATGCTCATACATATGATTAAATAATGGTCAATTTTTTTCGAAAAAAACCATTTCAGAACAGAAAGTGCATGTATGTGTGTGTACATGGACATATACATGTAATGGAAATCTGACTTTTAATGAACACATATATTTCAAGAGGTAGCCTTAAATATGCAAAGCACCTAACAGATCATTCATTCACCCAGGTTCTTTATTTCACAGAAAAAAAAAACAAAATAAAACAATGCCCCTCCTCCCAGAAGCTGAGTACTCCTATCAGGCCTGTCTGTGCAATAATGGCATATGCACACACATAAAATGCACAATAAAGCTCTTCTTAAGTCCAGTCACACAGGTACATTCTTCTCTCCATTAGTCCGGGTCAGCAACCCCTCTCCCCAGGCTCCTGCACAGCTCTGACCAGCGATGCTATTTTCCAGAGGTTTGTGTGATTGCAGGAGGGGGGCCCTGAAATCTGACTCACTCTCACTCACCACTGCACCTTTAGCACCAGGCAGTAGTCATTTAACTGTGTGGAGCAGATATTTAACTGAGCATTGAATGAATGATAATCACTGTTATGAACAAATGAAAAAATCCATGCTTCATTAATGTCATTTTCCCATCATTTTGGAAGTGTGGTTAACATCCTGTGCTGTCTGTAGGGTACAGCCTTGTACCTGGGGTGCTTACAAATTGCTGAATAGAGACTTCACATTCCCTCTTTGTGGGTGTCTCTTTCTCTCCTTGGGTCCGAGTTTGAAGCAGGATCCGTAGAATTGCTGAGATCATGTTCTGCTCACTGAGCTACAACCAGCCCTAAATGATACTAACAATTATTCTGTACCTGATGATAAGGGATTCACACTTTGCCTGTGGCAGCGTGCCCTGTCATGGCACAGCTATATTGGGCTTTGTGGATTTCCTGACACACACATCATCAACTGATGTCTGGAGCATTGAAATTCATGGGAGCTTTCCTACAAGACTGTAGAACAAGGGACATGAATAACCTGTATAGAAAGTGTGGATCCCATTAATATCATAATTTAAAATAACAACTTCCTCCAGCAATAACAATCATTCAAAAACAATAAAGAATTCATCAGTTTCTGGAATATATAAGCAGGATGACAAACACTGTCCACATAGCAGCTGGTAGGGAGCAGCACCTACAACCTTAGAGGTGAGCCCCACAGCTGTGGGCAGAGGACTGGCAAAGAGTGGTGTCACCCCAGAAGCATGGGAAGCAAAGCAGAGAGCCTTCTCTTCTCAGCCACTATCCAGGCTTTTGCTTATTTCAGCTTCTGGGGGTCTCTTCCATCTCTTGGCTTGTTGACCCACCCTCCAGTTTCAAAGTCAACAGACTAGCTCCTTTCTATGTTGCTCTTTCTCTCATCTCTGCTTCTGTTATCGCATGTCCTATTCTGACACCAACTGTTCCCTTCTCTTCCCTTTGAAGACCCTGAGGTAGCATGGGACACATCGGGATGTTCTGTCCATCTTAAGATTTGCAGCTTAGTCACTCTTGTGCAGGTCTCTTTTTTGCCAATAGGAGCTGAAGATTAGAGTACTGGTGAGCTGGAGATTTCCAGAACCACCACATCATAATTTTAGCATGTGAAACATAACAAAAGAAGCCAGGAAGCTTTCCATGTGTAAAACTATGCAGGCTGGGGCTGGAAGGATGGCTCAGTGCTTAAGAGCATGCATACTGGTCTTCCAAGAAGTGGAGTTCAGGTCCCAGAACTCATATCAGGTGGCTCACAACTGTCATTCTCCAGCTACAGGTGTATTTGATGCCTCTGGCCTCTGCTGGTGCCTATACTTACACCCCAAACCCTCTGCCCCCCACAGATAAATGAATCTTTAAAAGTAGGTCATATGCTGAGTTTGTTGCCACATAACTCTAATCCCAGCACTTGGGAGGCAGAGGCAGGCAGATCTAGGTCAGCCTGATCTACATAGAGAGTTCCAGGACAGCCATGGTTGCCTTGGGAGATCATGTCTCAAAGAGAAAAAATAAGAAGAAATAAAAAAAACAGGTCACATAAAAGAGACCTGTCACAAGACTAGAATCAGTGTTTCTCCAGCAATCCTGGATGACAAGGAGACCGTTGTGTTGATGCCTTTGGAACCCTCAGGGGGAGATTCTTTCCAGAATTCTCCAGCTGAGAATCAAAAAGATTGAAAAATTTCATAAAGCATTGTTTAAAAGCTTACCTTCATGTTTGTTTTGCTGTCTGTTCGATTTAGAAAATGATGTAAGAGGGTTCCAAGAATAGATCTAGAAGGCTCGAAAGCATCAGGACGCTGGATAAACAAAAGGTGTTCTATGGGAGTGGAAGAAAAATACATCAGTTAATGTCCACAGAGAAAGAGAGGAACCAATAGAAGACAGTGAAAGACTGAGATGGCAGACAGAAAACCAGAAGATAGGTAGAGAGACGACAGTCAGACAGACCAACGATAGAGGATAGACACACAAGGGTTAGATAGAAGACCAATAATCGAGAGGTGGTAGACAGACAGACAGGTTTAAGGCAAGGAAATAGCTAATGTAATAGTGGCCAGCAAACAAAGGAACAAATTAAAACATGAATCTAGAACTGCAGGAGAAATCTAATCACCAATAAGTTACAGTTGTTTCCTTAATTTTATTATATGTGTCTGTGTGTGCGAGCTTGTACATGTGAGCACATGTGCATGCTACAGTTCACAAGTGAAGGCCAGGGATGACTTACAGGAGTCAGTCCCTCTTTCCACTTTGTGGGTCTTTAGGAATTAAAATCAAGTCACCAGGATTGGGGACAAGCACCCTTACTGAACCATCTTGCCATCAGACTGTATTTGAGGCAGGGTCTTACGTAGTCCAGGGCATCCTCCAATTCACTATATAGCCCAAACTGACCTTTGTTGTAGAATATTATTTTAAGCATTTGTTTATGCTATGGAATATTTGTTTGATGATGCAAAAATATACTACATTCTTTCATGTTGCATGTGTTTAATTCTGTGAAGCTTAACTACTTTGCATATCTAAAACACTTGATGGTTTAATAAAGAGTTGAATGGCCAATAGCAAGACAGGGGAAAAGATAGGTAGGGTTGGCAGGCAGAGAGAATAAACAGGAGGAGAAATCTGGGAAGAAGAGATCAAGGAGTTAGAGAAGGAGGAGGATTCCAGAGGCCAGCCACCCAGGTACACAGTAAGCCACAGAGCAAGAAGTAAAAAAAAAGGTATATTAGATAAATATAAAAGCCCAGAGGCACCGGGCATTGGTGACACATGCCTTTAATGCCAGCACTCTGGAGGCAGAGGCAGGTGCATCTCTATGAGTTTGAAGCCAGCCTGGTTTACAGAGCAAGTTCCAAGACAGGTTCCAAAGCAATGCAGAGAAACACTGTCTCAATAAAATAAAATAAAATAAAATAAAATAAAATAAAATAAAATAAAATGCCCAGAGACAAAGGGTTTATGGGATAATTTAAGAAAAGCTGGGTAGAAATAAGCCAAGTTAAGGATAAATAAGCCTCCAAGTGTGTATTATTTGGTAGCTGGGTGGGCTGTCCAAAAGAGCAAAGAGCCAAAAAGGAAAAAAATAAAACAAGACAACCAACAACAGACTTTGAACTCCTGATCCTCTTGCCTCCACTTCTCAAGTACTGGGATGACAGGTGTGTGCCTGTCCAGACATTGTGGTCTGAATAAAAACTAAACTGAAATAACAATGCATGAAGAAGTATTTGAACTTGGCTTTGGAAACATTTTCCATTAAAGGGTTCAGCTGGTGGATCTCAGAGCCAGATAGGAAAAGGGAGAGTTACACAGAGCTCACTGCTTGGCCCCAGGTGGCCACTTGACATAGCTAGGATAACATAGATGCTGCTTATTGCCTTGGGACACTTAGCATCCACCTGTGGACAAATAATTGAGACTTGGCTTAATTAAAGGAATGTAGAGAAAATGCCACCAGCCTTGATGCCACATACGTAGAAGTTCTAGTACCCGGGCCAGGTATGAACTTTATCATCATCTCACAGTGGGGCCAGGTAAAGGAGCCACGTCCAGTGGGTGGTAGGAGAAAGGGTGCAGCACAGTGTGAAAACATGAAGGCCAGGAAGGAAGTGACGGTCATGACATTGCTGTGCTAGGAGAAGGCAGGAAGGGGATGTGGGAGCCGGGGAAGTAAGCTAAGTCCTCTGTCACAGTCAGAAATCAGTAATAAGGATCTGGAGTTAATAAACCAGAAATAGATGGAGAATCTTATTATCTAGAGCTGAGGGGCTGGCGGCCCAGAGGAAAACAATAACAGATGCTGGCAATGGCTCCCTGCCCCACTGCTGGGGAAGCAAAATTTAAAGAGGGGTCAATGGAGCCCAGGATTGTACAGGATGATGTCTTTCTGTAATACTTAGTTGCTAATTAGTGAAACAAATGTCACCACAA
Organism: Cricetulus griseus; assembly: GCF_003668045.3. NCBI lineage: Eukaryota > Metazoa > Chordata > Mammalia > Rodentia > Cricetidae > Cricetulus > Cricetulus griseus. Next base: position 1,224,519 of record NW_023276808.1, read on the forward strand.
TATAATTCTCAAATAAATGTATTTTAAACACTAAAGGTACTAAACAAAACCAGAGCCATAAGTGACGTGTAAAAGACAAAATAAGGCTTAAGGACTTATGGAATGATTCTCAGATTAATAAAGGAAGTCCATGGTGTTCATTCAGTTCCCTAACACCTCACTATGTCCAAGGGTTGTGCTTGGAGTCCAGTGGAGCAGGTCAATAGGCACGACACAGCAGTTGTCGACCATGGGAAGGATGCTGGCTAGTTAGTCAAGGATCAGACAACAAGAAAAAAGCATTTGACCCCAGTCACAGCCCATCAGAACCTTTCACCACTTACCCTACAGACTGACAGATCTTTGGGGAACCCAGAGTGAAATGGATCATTTTACCAGGGACCCGGGTTCTACTGGAATATGACCACACACTGCAGCTGACCAAAGCTCTTGCTGGACTGCTCCCAGGGTTTACTTCCCCCTTGTAATTTCCTGGCAGCCCAGGTCCAATGTCAAAAGAAACCTTTCCTCTTGGCAGAGGGTCTCTGTACGGGTGCACCAGAGAAAGGCTTATTCATCCAAGTGATAACAAGAAGTGGGCTCTCCCCCCTTGTCCTCCCAGGCTTCCCATATCCTAACCCACACCCCATCTTCCTCCACCCCCATTTCTTCTGGATTGGGGTTTTGCCTGGCCAAGTTCTGCTCTCCTCTGCATTTGTAATTTGCATGCATTTGTCATATATATATATATATATATATATATATATATATATATTGCTGTTTTATTTTTACCACATTTGCATAATGTTCAGATCCATTTTTCTTCAGGCCTTTGTGTCTTCACAATGTTTTTCATAAAGAATTCTTGAAGAATGGGAAAGATGCCTCCTCCCCTTGCCCTGGATTTTCCATAACAACAGACTCTTCAGAAGTTGGGCAATTTTTCTCTGTCACTTTGCCACGGTCCCAGCAAGCATTCTGCAATAAAGCCAGCTGTGACTAGAACTGAGGTAGACTGGCCAGAATCACAACATGAGCACTCAAACACTGGAAATCAAGACTACCTCAACCAGCTGGGACAAACATGCCCACCAAGATGATCCACAGTGAAATGTTCTTTGCTTCATAGTCAATAGTCATAGTCTCGGACTATTGACAAACTCCATATTGGCAAACTCACAGAACTGGCCATTTCCATCATTTCTTCGGGACATGACTATCCACAAACCCCAAGCAAGGACAGAAGAAGGAAGATAATTCTGTTCTGGACAAACTTGACATTTCCCAGAAATCCTCAACCTGTCCCCACATTAGCTCATAAATAACCCACCTGTCATTAAGATTGCCTGGAAGATAGATGGATCTTTCCTGGTGAGGCCCACTTCTCTTAGAACCCCAGCTTTTGCCAGGAGCAGGCATACAGCCCTTTTTCAGATCTCTGGTCTCATAGAAGAAATAATTAAAGATTGAACTCTGAGAGAAACTGAGGGACTTCCTTGGAGGATGGGGAGAGAAAACAGCAGCAGGCAAGCTAGAGATCCCAGCAGTTGCCTGGATGAGTGATGGCAAAAGGAGAAAAGGAAAGCTCTTCAAGCTGGAGGTCACTAAAGCTGGCATCTAAACTACTGCAAGTCTGTGCATGTCATTGCACAGTGAGAGACTTTGGAGATCGTTTGAATGTCCAGCTGCAAGGAAGGTTCTCCAGGAAGCAGGCACAGGATGTTGACTAGTGTCAGGAGGAGAAAACGATGACAAGGAGAAATTCTTTCTAAACTACATTTCAGAATTTGAGGATCCCCAGCCCATTTGCATGCGACTGCATCAAGGGAGGAGCTTCTGGAGTGTAAGCACATACCTTATATAAGGGTCAGTTACACAGCCTGATTTCTGTTCCTGTCTGCAGGTGTGGCATGATTCTTTCCAAATCCGCACTTTAAACCGGCCTTAGGTTGTAAAACAGGATTTGTTTCTTACCTAAGTTCTGGCCTTCCCCACTGTGGTGGACTGTGACTTGCAATTGTGAGCCAAAAACCCTCTTTCCTTAAGCTGCTCTCGGCAGCTATCTGACCACAGCAATGAGGCAAGTGACTAAGACAGCCATGGTCACAATATGGTGAAGATAAGAAATATAGCCACACAGCCATCTCCCCTATGAGAGTCACAGATAGCTAGAACTTCCCCAGGACTGCTGCATTTATCAACCTCAGCTCTAGGAACTTGACCACATTCTTGTTCTCTGATGTTTAGTTTCAGCTCTGGAAATGGATCAGCAGCAGGTCTACTGCCCACTCAGTGATGCACACAACTCTTCCTGAGGATGCTTGGTTTGTCAACCAGTGGTCTCCTCCCTCTCGCAGCAGCTGCTCTGACTTGCCCATCTTCAGCACAGTCTTCACCACTTTCTGTGGATGACTCACCAGGGAAACAGATGTCTCACAGCTCCTGTCCTAGCACAGACTTTCTTCCTATTTACTTATCTTCCAGCCTCGGTGTTCTGTTCTCCACCTTTGTCTCCTTCTCATTAATAAACTTTTCTGAACTCAAATATACTGCTTCCACTACTTTCAGCTTAAGCTTCCCAACCTTCACATGTTGGCTTTAGGTACCACAGCTGCCAGTCCCCAAAGGTTAGATAACTGTCAACCTCACAAACCTAAAACCACCTGGGAGATGGGCACATGAACATGCCTGTAGGGGATTATGTTGGTATGTTTACTGGGGTGGGAAGACATGCCCACTGTGGGTGGCTTCATTCCCTGGATGAGATCCTTGATTATATGAATGGAGAAAGGGAGCTGACCTACAGCATTGCTTACATTGCCCTCTGTTCCTGATCGTGAATGCCATGTGGCCAGCAGCTACAAGCTTCTGCCTGGACTTCCTCATCATGATGGATTCCTTGGGCTGTAAGATAAAATAAGATCTTTCTCCCATAAGATATTTTGTCAGTGTATTTTATCACAGCAATGGGAAAAGGAGCAAACAAACCCCTAAACTCATAGGTCAGCAATGGCTTTGTAATTCCTATTCTCAGGCATTATCCTTGTCTATGTTGACCCTTCTGTAAATCAAAACTTGCTCGAAGAAACCCTGCTTTCTGTGATTCTTCTCTGCTCCTTTCTGGTATCCTTCACTGGAGTTGCATTGTGGGTGAATGTCTGATCCTCATGTGATCTCATCGACCAAGGGACTATAATCACAGGAGGAAAACCATCCCCATCCTTTAGTTTGATGTACCCAAGATCATTAATTGTGTGACTCCTGTCTAAATACCCTACACGTATTGGTACTTCCAAATGCACCTGGATCTCCTATTTGTACTTTTCCATTGTCACCTTGCACACACACTTTCCTTCAGCAGTCTTCTGAAGGTAGAATCTCTAGTTAGCATGCAGACATTACAGAGGTATCATCTCCAAGGACTGGAGTGCATTTTCAGAGGTAAAACCAAACAATAGCCATATCACAGGTATGTCTGACCTGACTCTTCTACCGAGAAATCTCTCTGATTATCCAAATGTTGAACCTTGAAAGCCACTTCCTCTGTAAAACCTTTACCCATCTCCCTTCAACAAAATTCAACATGATTTCCTCTCTTGTTGCTTTCTCCTTGTTTGTCAGTAACTTGGTTTATAGTAGGCAACTTTGGACAAGATAGCTTCTGGGCTGGTTCATTCATATTAAACCTGATATGCAGTTTTGATATTGGACATCACCATTGTATGACCCTTTCCTGGGAAGGTGTGGACAAACTTCTCCTTACCTCAGCTAGGGAATCAACAGCATGCAGAATGATTCTAGCCACATCAAGTGTGATGACACAGTAAGTCATTTGTGCGTATGTGCACTACACAGAGAGGGGCTACTTAGAGGGGCATGGGTAACCACAAGCAGTCACCTCACTGAAGCCTCACCCCATGTGGGTGACTCCCATGGCTGTGTACATGGGGTCTCTCTACTTCAGTTAGCCATACACACTCTATCCCTACTCAAGCAGCAATCAAGACCACACACAACTTGTGGTTACCTATAGCTGGGATGGAGGGCCAGGAAGGAGTGGCTAGAATCTCAGGGGAGAGTCTGAGGACTCTTCACTCTCTAGGAAAGCGCATCACAGACCTGACTTTGGGAGTTTCCTGCAGTCCGTCAAGGCTGTTCTGCTTAAGGTGGTAAAGGCTGGCATGCTCTGAACACAGCATTTCAAAATTGTCACTCAGCAGTCTATTGTGTTATAGGATTAGCTTGCAGAATTGTGCTATCAGGAGAGGATGAAGTCTTTGAGAGGTGGGAATTAGTTGGAGGTCTTGGCCATTGGAGCATGCTTTCAGTGGGAGACACTGTGGGATCATCCCATCCCAGTAAAACTGCCCAAAGTAACTTTCTCCTGTGCATTCAGTTTTTGGTCTGCCAAGGTTACATTCGCCTATGGGTACCCATCAGATTGGGAAACTATGCATCCACTTGAGTAAGGGCATCCATCAGTAACTACACTGTGGAAGCCCCTTCAATAAAAAGTTCACACACTTGTGGGGTGCTGAGCGGCTCAGTGGGTAACGGGTGTGCTGCCAAGCTGGAGGACCTGTTTGATGTTTGAAACTCTCATCTGGGAGAGGGACCAGCTCCATTAGCTACCCTGTAACCTATACAGGTGCACCATGTTACATGCCCTCCCTCATTGCTTTCCCTTAGTCTTCTCCAGCCTTATGTTTCCTTTCTCCTGACTTTAGATCACTCTGCTCTTTTAGCAAGCCAGGTTCCGTGTCCCCACTTTACCAACTGAGCTTTTTATATTTGGTGAGATCACTGAATAAAAAAGACCACATCTTACTGATCCCAAATTTTAACAAGCAAAGAATAAAAATGACACATTTTTAATCAAAGGAAGCAATAATGACACGTTTATTTAAAATTTTCCAGTAGAGAAAACCCACTAGTGTTGGAATAAAAGTACTCAATGTATAAGATCAGAGAAGAATAGAAAAAATTAACAAAAGAAAACAAAACCAAACCGTAAAGAAATAAAACAAAACAAAATTAAAATGTTCGAAATGGATTCCAATAGGCATCTTCTTTAAACCTGTGAATAATGAACACAGTTACTAGGTTTGGCAAACAATTCATTTGGAAATTAAAGCCTATGTCTGTATTGTAAACTCCATAAAAACTGCTCATTGAATTCGAGCCTTTCATATACTGGGCACTGAAACACGAAGCCAGTTGATTTGCAAATAAAAGGAATTATTCATTTGTTCTCACAGTTACAAGAATTAACCAGTTGTTTACTGAGGTGTAGAGAAGATGAGATAAAAGAAAAGAAAGGGAAAAAGTCAGATAAAACCCTAAAAACCTAAAACACAGCAAATTCAGACACCAGCTTGCTCATTTAAGACAACAAACTGATCTTTAAGGCATAGTCTACATTTGCGGTTGTCATTTCCTTTCTCCCACACCACTGACAAATACCTTCTAGATCCACTAGCCATTTAGACTATTCTTAAACTCCAAATATTCTGTATACACATATTTGGCAAGTAGCAAAAGCCTGACATCATTCAGACAGCACTACAGTCAGCATACAGTTTTAGAAAGAATACTGTTTATGTAATAAAGATTCGGCTTTAAAAACAAAGAACCCCATTTATTTCTAAACAAATAGTTTTAAAACATTATGAAAACCCATCAAAGGATGATTCAGTGTGGGCTCGGAACCTGATGAAGTGCACACTTCAAAGACTATTAGTGTAACACTCTGCCAAACACTCCCAACAAAAGGACTGCACAGGATTGTTCTTCTTCTAATAGATAATTTGTCCCTGGCCTGGCCATCTCCTTTAAAACTCTACACAAAAGTCCTGCAAACAGTCAACATTTTAGTTGATCATAAAACAGAATGTCACAATGTAAACTAAACAGAGTATTGATATCAACATCATGTTACCAATGTTATTAATTTCTCAATCCAACAATTGCTCAGAAGTCAAGTATTATCAAGGCTTCCTTGTCAGGTTTTTACCCATCTGACATATCCTTCCTTCAAGTACATGCAAGGTTCAACAGTTTGCAAGAGACAGAAGCCAGATGCCCTTTAAGACACTGAAGAAATAGGATTGTGGGGCAAACCCATCTGGGTAAGAACTTTATCCAGCCACTGGAGAGGGCCATGCAGATGTATCTCAATCCAGCAGGGGGTGCTAGTAACATCCTGCCTGTGGTACTTGGCTCCCCAACCCTAGGGAAAAAAAAGCACACTGGTGTCATTTAACGCTCTATCTCATTGAGTCACTCTACCAAGTAAAAAGATCATATGATCAGTTCACATAATTATGTTTGGACTCATGGCTATGTCCCACAAGAAAACAAACATACTGCAAAAGCATGGGCAATTTTTGGGGATGGACGTTGTCCAATAAAAGTCTATGCAAGGACCCCAGGAGCACCTATTTAGTCTGGTGTAGTGGCACATGCCTTTAATCCCAGCATTCAGGAAGCAGGGGCAGGCAGATCTCTGTGAGTTCCAGGCCAGTCAGGGTACAGAATGAGACCTTTTTTCAAATAAAAAATTAATATTATTAGTCTTGGATAATTACAAATTTAAAATACATTCAGTAGTTGTTTGAATAAAGATATTTTAGCCAGGAGGTGGTGGTGCACGGCTTAGATCCCAGCACTCATGAAGCAGAGGCAGGGGGATCTCTGTGAGTTCGAGACCAGTGTGGTCTTCAAGAGGTAGTTCCAGGACACCCTCCAAAAGCACAGATAAACCCTGTCTCGAAAAAAAAAAGATATTTTAAATATTTATTTCCCACTACATTAATGTTATGTTAACACTTTACTTACTTATACTTTTCAGACATACTCTTAATGGGTAGACCTGGCTGGCCTAAACCCAACTGGCCTCAAACTCAGAGCTTACCTGTCTGATTTCTGAGCACTGGAATAAAAGGCATGTATTATCAAAGTGGGTTTATTTTTTAATATTTTATTTAAAAAATTGTGCAACTATTTACGTGTTTGAGTATGGATTTACCTATGAATGTGTGGTATCTGTGGATTTCAGAATATGTTGGATCCTGGAGGTAGAGTTACAGGCTGTCGTGATCCACTTCAGCTGGATGCTGGGACTGAACCCAGGACCACTGTAAGAGTCCTACACCTTTAACTGAGCAATCCCTTGCCCCTTTATCTGTGTGTCCATGCCTGGAGAGTACAAAAATATCCATACATTTCATGATGATCTTTTATTTATCGTGTCCCTCTTGATGTTGACTGGCAAGAGCTCTGGCACTAATATTTGAGATGCTTGTTTACTAACCTGTAATCTGAAAAGTGTAATCCTCTAATTAGTCACTATTACACCATCCGTTATGACTAAAACAGGAAAGAGCTCTTCTGCGGCTGCATTGATAAAAAGGGTTCTTCAATGTTGGAAAAGCACGCCGAAGCCACTTCTCAGAGCAGCAGTGTGTGTAATATGACATTTTCCCTTTCTTTTTATGGAGAAATGAGACTGGAACAATTGTGCCACTCAAAGAAGGATGCAGCTGTTTCAAAACTTAACAGGACTCAAACAAGCCATCCTCTTCTCCAGCTGTATGTATATATGTATGTATGTATATCCCTCCCTACATTGATATTCTCCAAGCACTGGTTCACTGGGATGTGCTCAGGGTTCCACCCACCACTCCCCCCACACCCCGAAGGCCACCTCCACCCACCTCCCCAAGGCAGGCATCGTCCCCGAATGCCCCCTCCTACCTGGCATCTGGAAAGGGCTGCCTGGGTCTGAGCTGGTGCGGGAGTGAGCGTAGTTGCTGCTGCTGCTGCTGCTGCTGCTGCCTGGGGAGTTGGGGTAGCTGCTGTTAGACAAGTGGGGAAACGGTTGGGTGCTGGGCTTCTGGAAGGAATCTGGAAACGTGGCGTTCGGTGGCATGTGAGGCTCATTCTGTCCCAAGTTACGGAACTGTGCCAGAAGGCTGTGCTGAGGGTTGTACTCACTGTACCTGGGAACCAGCACGGGAGGAAGCACTCAGGACAGAAAGAAAACAGAGAGACAAATGAGAACGTTTTAGTTTATATCCTCTCTTTCTTAAAACAGGCAGTGGACACAAAAGCCTTTGCAAATTATTCCCTAGTCTTTACTTTTACATGATGTATATATTCCACAAAAATACAAAAAGCCTTTGGAGACCAACTTATTATTGGATGGTTAAGCTGGAAGTTTGCAGTCTAACCCTGGGTTCTGAAGTTCCTGTGAGAGAAAAGTCACCTGGCCATCCCAGGAGCAGGAACAGGGAGGGAGGCCACCCAAATCTGATACCATCCATATTTGGAGACCCTCAGAAATCATCAGCTAAGTAAACCAATCCATCAACAAAACCATCCTGAATGACAGACACTGTGGCAACTCAATGCTTCAATACAGAACCACTTGTCAACTGATCTGCCTGTCCAGATGTAGAACCAAGCTCTAGGGAAAACTATATAAATTCAGAATGTAGTGGTTGATATCCACGGGAGACTGGTACCAGAGCTCCCTTGGAAGCCCTCATCTGCAGACGCTCAGTCCCTGGTGTAACACGGCACAGTATCTATGTGGGCCTGTATGTGTCTGCGTCACCCACACTTTAAATCAGATCTGAACCACCTGCAATGCCTAACACGATATAAATACTGTGAGACAGTCACTCAGCTGATTAGAGAATAAGAGGGCTTCTGTCCTTCGATAGCTGCTGCCACCGAGTCTAGGCATCCACAGGAGTCAGTCATGCAGGCTGCACTGCTCCAGGTGCCAGATAAAGAGGAGTACACAAGCAGGAACATAGCACCTAGCCCAGTCACCTCTCAAGACCCTGAACTCCTTCCAGAACAATGGGCGGATTAACCCTGGGACTATGGGAGGGGCAGAGCTGTGGTGGTCACTAAGCTGGGGTCAGGCCAATGCAAGCCAACCTATACGAGGACCTCCAGCACTGGTGATCCTGGGCAGCTTCAGGTACAAACACCTCTGATCCCTATATGGTGGCCATCATACCTAGTCAGAGGCTTGATGTGAAGAAAACAAAGCAGGCCCTCCCCACCAAGAGTTCCTGGGTTCTGAGTCCCAGAAAGAATGAAGTCCATTCACTTTTTCAACCTCCAAAACCGAAAGAGAAAGTATCAGAAAGGAAGAGTCAGCCAGCTCAGTAGACACAGAGTTCTTTTTCTAACTATTTTCATCTGCAGATGCCTCTATGTATATCTGCAGAATCCATAGATTCGAGAGGCCGACTCCAGACTTTACCATAGCCCAACCACACAGGTAAAGACTGAGATATCTTAAAGTAACAGCATCAGTTCCTCACACAGCAGAACATAGCCCACAGGGAACACAACACACCACAAGCACACTTCAATACAGATGACAAAGAGCGCTGTCGTGAAACATGAAGTAGAACTGGTCACAGCTGCCCCACCGTGCCCTTCCTTTAGTGCACATGACAAGACCCTGTGCTTCTGTTTTCCGCTGACGTACTGCACAGCTAAATTGCTAGAAAGACACACAGAACCAATGTGAACCATAGAAAGCAAATTCAGACACAAACCTCAATTTTCAGAACCTGATTCTAAACAAAGTCACTTAGAAGGAAGGAGGCCTTTAACACGTATGAAATACTCCAGGACTGCTAAAATTTGGATTGGAATGTACCCCCTAATGTTCAGGAGCTGAAGGCTTATCCCCACAGCCTAGTGGGAAGTCTCCTAGTCACTGGAGGGAACAGCAGGGCTCCAGTTCCTTCTTTTGTGACATGAGCGCTGCTCTGCCACCATTCTACCCCAGGATGCTATAGTGCTACAGGACAGAGAGCCCAGGAGGCAATGGTACCAAGGGCTGATACTTTCAAAATCACGAAGTAAAGTAAACCTTCTTCTTTATAAAGTGATTGTTAGACACTCTTTACAGTGAGCGAAACCTGAGTAGATAGAGCTCCTGTGCTCTTTTGAACACGCATGTATGAATACACACAAAACTTCCCCCAGATATTTTGGAATTACACCCCACAAGAGAAAGGTGTTATTGCTCTGGTCTCAACAGGCTTCACGGTGCACACACAGTCCACCCCACTCACCAGGGCTCTCCACGCGCTTATAGTGATAGGGGTTGATGCACACCTCCTTCTGCTTGGAACCAAAAGGAAACTCACAGCAATCCAGAGGCTTCAGTTCATGGTGGCTCTGGAGGTCCGGCCAGCGCCACACTCGGCAATAAATGACATGAGGCAATCCCTTCCGGTGGGACACCTGCAGCCTGCCATCCAGGGAGCAGGGAATGGTGACACAGTTACTTGGCTGTCCCGGGCAGCTCAGGGCCTTCTCCAACTCTTCCATGGCCCCTTTCTTTTTCTTCAATTTTTTCACCAACACGTCCACAGCTTTCTCTGCCCATTTTTCTTCTTCATCACCCTGTTTCCAACCTAGATGACTCTTCACAGCTGGACTTGTGAAGGAAAACAAGCTGGTCACATTCATAGTGACTGGTCTAATTCTTCAAGCTCCTTACAGGGTGAAGTGGTGCTGTCTCGAAAGGGGAGAGGCCAGAAGAGAGTTCAGCTTATTTAAATCGGTTCTCTTTAGTCTCTCCATAGTTCTGAAAAGTAGAGCACGGCTCTTCCTCCTATTCCAAGAAGGGACCCAAAGTTAGCACCTGCAAAAGAAAGGTTAAGAAACTGTCTTTAAAATCACCTTTAGACACACCATGATTAACTGATAAGTGCCAGATACTAAGCACTTTGGTGTTCCCTGGCTAATACTGCTCAGCTTCACACTTGGGTGACTTTATTAGCGAGATGAAACCCCAGGCTAAGCTCATGAGAATGTGTATTCTATGATGCCAGAAACTGAAATGGGTTCTCCTAAAACATACATTAAAGCTCCAGTGCCCATAGCAACCCACTGTACTTGGGCTTGGAGCGGCTAAGGAACTCACCAGGGGTAAATCAGATTATAAGGGTGGGGCCTGAAGGAAACAGGATCGGTGGTCTTACAAGAGGAAGAGAACAGACTGCTCAGAACAGCACCATGCCCTGGACAAAGGTCATGTCACTGTTTTGGGCACAGCTATCACTCAGACAATTTGCATATTACCACCACAAGCCTATATGCAAGAGACAAGCTTCAACGGACACCAAGCAGGAAACTGCAAAAAAATGAAACAATGATTCCGACCAAAAATCTTGTGGGAGACTGACCTATGAATACTCTTACTTCAGCTTCCTGTGAAACTGGGATCCAGCTAGTGGTTTTGTTTGTACTTTTGCTCTTAATACTGTTCCCTATGGTGTTCTTTGGAGACCCAAGATCAACCTGTAGATGCTTTCCTTTCCACCTACCAGGGTTCTGATGGTGAAGCCTGTCATCAAGCTTGGCAGTAGATGCTTTAACCTGCTAAGGCAGCTCTCCAGCACTTTAGTTTGTTTTTGGATGAATATTTTGCACACATGCATGACTGAACCTCATATTGCAGTTCCAATGGAGGTCACCAGGGGTGATTCGATATCCTGGAGTTGGAGATGGAGCCCCTGGAACAGGTTGTGAGCCAAAGAGAGGTATCTGGAAACTGGGACCTCTGTTAGAGTAACAAGTGCCCTAACCACAGAGCCACCTCTCCAGCCTCCTTACTCCCAATGTTCACTTTGCTTGTTGGAGACAGGGTCTCTCTGCTGCCTTGGCTGGTGTGGGATTGTTATGCCATGTTCGTGAGATCACAAAAAGAGACCACCAAGGAGCTGACTCACTGATACAAATGCATTCCTCAGTTGTTATGGCTTTTTAAAGGAAACAGCAGCAAGAAGGGTGGTATTCACCTTGGCTGTTCAGGATTGGTCAAGTGTAGGTGACTTAGGCAGGGTGGTGTTGGCAACAGCCTTGGCTGGCGTGGAGTTTTTAGAGATCTACCTGCCACTTCCTTCCATGTGCTGGGATCAAACATGTTCCCAAACACTCTGGGCACCAATCTTGAGTGTCTTTAGATATTAGTAAATAAAAACCACAGGAAACTCCCAGTTGTATTCTCATTTTCAGAGGCAGATAGCATGGTGTGGAAGGCATGTCCAGTGGGTAAATAACAAACACAGAACTCCCAGATGCCAGCTGAGACTGGTTTCATTTAAAAGAACAAGAGAGGGCTCAGAGGTTGGAGCACTGGCTGCTGTTCCAGAGGTCCTGAGTTCAATTCCCAACCACCACAGAGTGCCTCACAACCATCTATAAAAATATTTGGTGCCCTCCTCTGGTGTGCAGAATACTGTGTACATAATAAATAAATATTTATAAAAAATAAAGCAAAATCCAAGCAATGGTGGCCCATGCCTTTTAATCCCAGCACTCAGGAGGCAGAGGCAGGAGGATCGCTGTGAGTTGGAGACCAGCTTGGTCTACAAGAGCTAGTTCCTGGACAGTCTCCAAAGCCACAGGGAAACCCATCCTTGAGGGGGAAAAAAGCAAAAGTACAGGAAGTAAAGTTAAACTGAGAAGCACTGTTGTGAATCAGAGTAAGTCTGAGAGTATAGCCAGTATAGTAACAGATAACAGAAACCTAACATCCCAATAGCAAGAGCTGGAGATATGGCTCAGTGGTTAAGACTGCTCTTCTAGAGGAGCCAAGTTTGGTTTAGTGTTTCACAACATCCTGTAACTGATACTCCCGGGCATCTGATACCATCTTCTGGCCTCTGTGCACACTGCAAGCCCAGATGCACATACCCATAGATTAAAAGAAAATTCCCAAATTAATAAATGCTTATTCCCCAAGCAGCTTCTAAACACCCCCATGGTGTGTCACGTGTGTGTGTGTGTGTGTGTGTGTGTGTGTGTGTGTGTGTGTGTGTGTATGTATGTGTATGTTTGTCTAATGGGGTGTTGCTTTTTGTAGGATGGGAGATTCTTTTCTATCTCCGCTTATGTGTGGAGTTATGGAAGCAAGTGGTTAGCATGGTGGCAGGAGCAGGAACTTGAGATACCATATTTTCTTTTTTTGGTTTTTTGAGACAGGGTTTCTCTTTGCAACATTTGTTGCCTGTCCTGAAGCTTGCTATGTAGACCTGGCTGGTATGGAACTCCCAGAGATCCTCCTGCCTCTGCCTCTCGAGTGCTGGGATTAAAGGCTCCAGCCATAACTCCCTGGCTCAGTTATGTTTATGTGTTTCCTGCCTTTAGAATGAAAATAACCATCGTTGTATTCTGTGCTGTTTTTTGAAATAGCATCTCCCATATCCCACACTGGACAGATAGTAGCTATAAAGCTAAGGCTGGTCTTAAAATTTCTACTTAAGCAGCCAGTATGTAATGGTGCATGACTCTGTTAGCATCCCCATGCTACTCCTGTTGCCCTCCTCCTAAGCAAAACACTCACCCCAGCTCCTGTAGTCTGCAGGCTGTATGCCACAGGCCTTCACCTAGCAGCCACAGCCCCTGTCTCCCAAGTCTTTGAAGCTCATGCCCTGTTTTCAGAGGCAAGGGTTGAGTTGGAGCACACGGGCAATCCATCTGCATGCATCTGAGCCCAGCTGGAAAATGCCCAACCTAGAGGAAGGGATGGCCAAGGTGAGTTTGTCCCATGCCTTTTGGTTAGGTCACCAGGCCTGGGCTTACATGCGAAATTGCTATGCTGGGTGCAGGGGTATGGCCTTGCCCACATTTGAGAGAGACAAGGGGAGAAGGCAGAGAGGAAGGCAAGACAGAAGATAAGGGACAGGCAGCTCACAATTGGCTGTAACTCCAGTCCTAGTCAATCTAAACTTGTCTTCTGGACTCTGTGGGTACCAGGGAAGATCTTGTTCAACAGCATAAATGCAGGCAGAAAGCCACATCTGTCAAATTTTGTAATTTAAAAAAAGAAGAAAGGGGTGGAGCTGTGGTGGTGCACACATTTAACCCCAGCACTAGGAGGCAGAGGCAGGGGGATTATTCTGAGTTCAAGGCCAGCCTGGTCTACAGAGCAAGTTCCAGGACTGTTACACAGAGAAACCTTGATGGTTAATTGTTGCAGGAGCCCATTGTGGGTAGGATATCCCTGGGCCAGGAGGGCTGGGCTGTATAAAAGCAGCTAGCAGAGCAAGCCACAGGGAACCAACCAGTAAGCAGCAAATTTCTTTGGTTTCTTTACTCTTTCAGGCTTCTGCCTTGTTTTCCCTCAGTGAAGAGCTATATAACTTGTAGGATAACAAAAACTCTTGCTTCCTGAAGTCACCTTTGTTCATGTTGTTTATCACAGTAACAGAAAGACAAGTATAACAGAGGATACACTTTGGTCAGTGCTATTTGTTCTGAGATCTGAAAGATTAAGCAATATATATATATATATATATGTGTGTGTATGTGTGTGTGTATGTATGTATGTATGTATGTATGTATGTATGCATGTATGTATATGTGTATGTATGTATGTATACAGTGTTCTGCTGGCGTGTATGCCTGCAGGCCAGAAGAGGGCACACGATCTCATTATAAATGGTTGTGAGCCATCATATGGTCACTGGGAATTGAACTCAGGACCTCTGGAAAAGCAGCCAGTACTCTCAACCACTGAGCCATCTCTCCAGCACCTCCCCTGGAAACTAAATGTACAGCAGAACAGAAGAGCCATTTCAGCGGTGTCAGTGATGTGTGTGTAAAGACCCTGTGGCAGAAAAACTTGACAGCAAGATTCTGTAGCTAGAGCTGGTGAGGAAATGGGTGGGCCCATGGCCTCCATGGACAGAGAAGACAGGGCAAGCATGCTAAATCTGGAACTCCACTCACCAGGGGGTCTGCAGTTTGCAGTCTGGGTACCTGAGGCCCTCACACAGCAGAAGCACCCTGGGATCACCAAGGTTGTTTAGGCCCAGTTCCAGCTCAGTTAGGGTCTGGTTCAGCCTGAGTTTGGAGGCCAGATCTTCACAGGCAGCCTTGCTGAGGTGAGAGATTTTCAGCCTGTGTAAAAGCCAGCCGGTAATCATGATGGGGGAATTTCCTGGGGACGTGGAATCTATCCTCTGCCCCTGTCTTCAGAGTTCAGTGTTCTCAGGAGGCTGTGTGGCACACACCTGTGACATGCACCAGCACATGGTAGACAGAGGCAGGAGGATGTTCCATTAGACTTGCCTGGGTGTATTTTGAGGCTCTGGCTCAATAAGCCAGGGGCTGTAGGTATAGCTCAGTAGTAGAGCGTTTGCCTGGTGCATGCAAGGTCCTGGGTTTGATTCCCAGCACCCACACACAAAAGAAAGCAAGTAGAACACAAAAGCAACAAACTGTTCAAGGCCTGGCGATGGTGGTGCACACCTTTGATCCCAGCACTCAGGAGACAGATCAAGCATATCTCTGTGCGTTCAAGGCCATCCTGTTATATAGAGTGAATTCCAGAACAACCAGGATTACACAGAGAAACCTTATCTAAAAAACAAACAAATGAACAAACAAAAAATACCTGTCCAAGATGCCAATATGATATTATATGTATTTGATTACATAAATATATACAGGATTTTCAAATTGCACTTAAAAATTGATTTGTGGCCTGGTGTTGGTGGTGCACGCCTTTAATACCAGCACTCGGAAGGCAGAGGCAGGCAGATCTCTGTGAGTTCGAGGCCAGCCTGGTCTCCAGAGCAAGTGCCAGGATAGGCTCCAAAGCAAGAAACCCTGTCTCGAAAAACCAACAACAAAAAATTATTTTGTGTGAGGTGGGCATGCTGGCACTCGCCATTAATCCTGGCACCGAGGAGGCAGAGGCAGGCAGATCTCTGTGAGTTGGAAGATAGCCTGGTCTACATATCAAATTCCAGGTTAGAGATATACAATGAGACCCTGTCCCAAAAATATTTTGTGGGCTATACCTGTGCACATGCACAGCAGCAAGTGCTCCTCAGCATGGAGCCATCCCTCCAGCCCTTGGGGGTCTTTTCTAATTAATGCAGGAGCCCATCATGGCCATTGTTCCAGGACAGCTTGGAGGAGTCTCTCCAATGAGTCTTTCACTAAACTCAGATTGTCAGGTACCTTTACCTGAGGAACTATCTCAGGAGCCCCTAATGTAGTTTCTAGTAAGACTTTTAATTCTCTAAAACAAACAAGACTGGCATATGTCTCAAGCCTTTGGTCCTAGCATTTGTGGTTATAATTGTGGTGATCATGTTCTTCCTTCCTTAGTAATGAATGGTTGAACTTCCTCAGGGGGTTGCACTTTGTCACCAGCCTTGGTAGCCAGTGCCTTTATCTGCTGCACCGCCACCTTTTTGACCCTTACTATCAAATCTCTCTCTCTCTCTCTCTCTCTCTCTCTCTCTCTCTCTCTCTCTCTCTCTCTCTCTGCCTGTGTAGACCAGGCTGGGCTGGAACTCGCAGAGATCAGCTAGCCTCTGCCTCCGGAGTGCTGGGACTAAAGGGGTGCACCACCAACACCTGGCCTCTTTTATCTAATTTTTAAAATTATTATTATATCGTGTTGGAGAGATGGTTCAACTATTAAGAGTATGGGCACCTCTTGCAGAGGACGCAGTGTTCAATTCCCAATACTCACATGGCAGCTCTCAGCTGTTATGGGATATTAGTTGAATATGTGTTACATTCTTTTATGTTGCATTTGTTTAACCCTGTGAAGCTGTGTTACTTTCCCAGCCCATCACACCTGACTGGTCTAATAGAGAGATGAACTGTCAATAGCTAGGCAGGAGAGAGGGATAGACAGGGCTGGTGGGCTGAGAGAATAAATAGAAGAAGAGAGAGAGGAAAAGAGAAGGAGGAGAAAAGGAGGAAAGAGAACACCACGGGGCAGCCACACAGCTGCCAACAGAGTAAGAAGGAAAGGAAGAGATAGAGAATAGAGAAAGGTAAAAGCCCAGAGGCACGAGGAAGATGTGACTTTTTAAAAAAATATTTGTTTATTTATTCTGTGTATAGCATTCTTCCTGCATATGTTCCTGCCCTGCATACTAGGAGAGGGCACTAGAACACATTATAGATGGCTGTGAGCCACCATGTGGTTGCTGGGAATTGAACTCAGGAATCCTGAAGAACAGCCAGTGCTCTTAACCACTGAGCCATTGCTCCAGTCCCTGTAGATGGAATAACTATGCACAACCATCTGCAATTCCAGTTCCAAGGGACCCAGCACCCTCACACAGCCATACATTCAGGCAAAACACCAATGCTCATAAATATAAATTACATAACATTTTAGCTGGGCGGTGGTGGCACAGGACTTTAAACCCAGCAGTAGGGAGGCAGAGGCAGGCGGATGTCCTTGAGTTCGAGTCCAGGATTGTTTACAGAGTTAGATCCATGATAGCTATGGCTACACAGAGAATTTCTGTTGGGGACCTTTTTTGGGGTCTGCTGTTCTTCTAGTAACTAAGGGTGACCCACAGTGCTCTTAGGATCCACTGTCTGTCTCGAACTAGATGTTTACTTCCTAGTTCTCTCCTTCCACCTAGGCTTCTATGCAAGAATGCAAATGATCCATGCATTGAGGCGGGATTGGGGGCATGGACATTGATCTGAGTAAATTTACACTGTGGCTGCTGTTGGTATATAAGCCTACTCAGCTTTGAAATAAACGCCCTTCTCCTTGCAAGAGTGACCAGCAGTGTTGTCTTTATTTACTCCTCAGATTCCCTTGCTGGACCCCATGAGAAGGTTGTAGTCCTGGTCTTTATGACAATCGGAGGTCCTAGTGAGATTTGGAAAAGAAGGGGAGACACTGAAGGATCACCCAGGAAGGCTTGCCAGCATTAAGGTATGGAACGGGTGTATTGAAGATGGGTGCAGCTAGTTCTTATTCTCTTATGGGGAAACAATTGGTCCAATTGTCCAATAATCAGGGCACCAGTATTAAGTACAAGCCAGCAACAGAGTTTTTAAAAATGGTACAAGAGGTCAGCTCTTGGTTTTTAATCTCTGGTGACCTTAGTATTGTTGATGGGGAACAGGTGAATAGACCTACAAAGGGCATTACACAGAGATGGGCCGAATGCCATACCAACAGTTACTTTTTCTCTGTGCCCTCTTGTCAAAGAAGCACCTCTTAGTAATATTGTGGAAGTGAAAAAGCAGGTTGAGGAAGCAAAGGCTGCCTTAGCAGAGGCTTAGAACCAAGAGTCTGTTAGGTCACTTGGGCCCTTTCCCTCATATTCAGGGGATTAGACTAAGGAAAGTGAAGAACTGGAAAGGTACGTTAAATTATAACATAAGCTAAAAAAATGTTCCCTTGAGTCTCATCTTCCTGCTTGAAATTCTAGCACTCTCTGTTTTCCTTTGGCCTTTCCTGAAAAGCAGAGTGGCCCAGTGATGTTCCCAATCATAGCGATAGTTGTTCCCCAAGGCCAGAATCAGAGAAAGCATTCCCCTCTTAATTATAAGGATATTAAACACCTGAAAGAGGCAGTTATGGCTTACAGGTCTCATGTCTGTTTAATTACTCTGACCATTTTTTAATTCTTTGTGGCCTTGAATTGCATGCTCGGTGATTGGCAAAAATTATGTCCAGCTGTGCTGTCCAGGGGAGATTATTTGATTTGCAGAGGTGAATTCCAACAGCTATGTAACGTAATGGTACAGTGCAACATGGCTGTCGGTTTCCCTGAAAAGAACTCCTTACAGAAATGCTTACTGGTAAGGGAGCCTATGCAGACCTAGGTCAGCAAATTCTTTACGATCCAGCTGTATATGCACAACCTCAGCAGCTGCTTGCAGGGCGTATTTTTGGGGATACCGATAATGTCATGTCTATAGTGAGAAAACTAGTTTTAAAAAATGCCAACAAGTATTGTAAAGAGGTTTTACCACCTCACACGGCCAAAAGTCTCAATGATTACATTCGCATTTGTAGAGATATAGATGGACACCACATTATGGGACAAGTTATTGCTTCTGCTATGCAGGGAAATAAGAAGGTCAGTGAGGGAGCCAAACACAAGACATGCTTGGTTGTGGCAAATGGGGTGCACCCTTAAAAGTTTAGTCTTCGGCTAGACACCCTTCAAACTTTAAATGGTTTTCAGAGGTTTCTGGGTGATATTAATTGGATCACACCTAGTTTAAAAATTACTAATGTTGTGATTCTGCAGCTGAGGCGGCAGTGGAGGGGGAGGAGGAAGGCGGCGGCTTGGCCAGAGTCTGGCTCCCGCGCCATTTCGTACCTGGAGAGAGCCAGCAAGGGACCTGAGGTGTGGCACGCGGCCGGTAGAGGCCTGCTGAAAATGACTGAGTATAAACTTGTGGTAGTGGGACCTGATGGCGTAGGCAAGACTGCCTTGACGATACAGCTAATTCAGTATCACTTTGTGGATGTATATGATCCTACGATAGAGGACTCCTACAGGAAACAAGTAGTAATTGATGGAGAAACCTGTCTCTTGGACATTCTCGACACAGCAGGTCAAGAGGAGTACAGTGCAATGAGGGACCAGTACATGAGGACTGGGGAGGGCTTTCTTTGTGTATTTGCCACGAATAATACTAAATCATTTGAAGCTATTCACCATTATAGAGAACAAATTAAAAGAGTAAAAGACTCTGAAGATGTGCCTATGGTCCTAGTAGGGAATAAATGTGATTTGCCTTCTAGAGCAGTAGACACAAATCAGGTTCAGGACTTAGCAGGTAGTTATGGGATTCCATTTATTGAAACCTCAGCAAAGACAAGACAGAGAGTGGAGGATGCTTTTTATACATTGGTGAGAGAGATCCGACAGTACAGATTGAAAAAAATCAGCAAAGAAGAAAAGACTCCTGGCCGTGTGAAGATTAAAAAAATGCATTGTAATGTAATCTGAGTGTTGATGATGCCTTCTATACATTAGTCCAAGAAATTCGAAATCATAAAGAAAAGATGAGCAAAGATGGTAAAAAGAAGAAAAAGAAGTCAAAGACAAAGTGTATAATTATGTAAATACAATTTGTACTCTTTTCTTAAGACATACTCAAGTAAAAGTGGTAATTTTTGTACATTACACTAAATTATTAGCATTTGTTTTAGCATTACCTGATCCTATTTTTTTTCTGTTCTTGCAAACTTTCAGCTTTTATCTTAAATGCTTATTTTAAAATGACAGTGGAAACCTCTTTTCTCTAAGTGCCAGTATTCCCTGGCTTTTGGACTTCAACTAGCAATGCCTGTGGAAGAGACTTAAGACCTGAGACTGTCTTCCCAGAGTTTGGTGCATGCAGTTGATTCCACACTAATGCTAATTCTCTTACCAGCTGTGAGCATTGTGTGACCCGGAGTAGTGAAGCTTTTGATCCATCTCTGCTCTGTTTCACCTAGTCATTGAGTGATTTAATTAGTAATTACAGCTGCACTGAGACCTAAGACTTTGGAATCACAGATTTATGGGCTTCCCTTGATTCACTTTTAGCATGTCCTAGAGTTTATCATCCTTCATAAGTGTAGTTAGACTGTTGAGTGTTGGGACCCAGCCCCACAGGGTCTCTAAGAGTTGTTTTTCAGTATAACCACAGGTACCTCCTGTTTTCCTAACCTTGCCCCACTAGGATCATGATGCGAACCCTTTGACCTGGGATTTTGGAAGTTTGCATACAAGGCTGCCTCACAATAAAAGTGAGGAACAGTCTCTCAGTAAGAGAACCAGGCATCTTGTGGTTCATCCAAGTCTCCAGGATTTTGCGTGATACTTGGACTTAGTGGTGGCCAAGAGCAGCCACAAATTGAGGTCTCACTGAGAACAGGAACAAAAGGGGACCCTGAGAGATCACCCTCAGAATGCTGGCAAGCAAGTAAGGATTTGTGAGGGTGGATTGCAAAAGGTACTGGAAAATAGGTACCTCAACTCCTAAGAGAGTTTGATTGGTATAGAGATCACAGTCAATTACACAGAGAAAGTTTAAAGAGACAAGGTACTGGTAAGATTTCATTTTAAGAATGGATTAACCAATAATGCTAAGAAAATTATTAAAGAAATCTGGGAAATCTACCTCTGAGGAATCCCTCCTCCATGAAATGCTCCAGT
This sequence comes from Cricetulus griseus, assembly GCF_003668045.3. NCBI lineage: Eukaryota > Metazoa > Chordata > Mammalia > Rodentia > Cricetidae > Cricetulus > Cricetulus griseus. Next base: position 1,245,479 of record NW_023276808.1, read on the forward strand.
CAGACGAAACTGATGTGGTGTGCACAGGCTGGCTGGAGAAATCACCTCCTGAGAAAAAGTTGGGGCACTATGCTTGGAAGAAACGCTGGTTCATCCTGTGGAGAGGTAAGATGTGTGGTGATCCAGATGTTCTAGAATACTATAAAAATGAACACTGCAAGAAACCCCTGGGGATCATCAACCTAAACTTCTGTACGCAGTTGGATGTAGCCCTGACCTTCAACAAACAAGAGCTCCAAAAGAGGTTCATGTTTGATATCATTATCAATGAGCACACCATTTACCTGGTGGCTGAGAGAGAGGCTGACAGGAATAGGTGATTCCAGAGCATCTGTCAGATCTGCGGCTTCAGTCAATCTAAAGAGAGCACTGACACCCTGAGAAACCTTTCTTTAGTCAGTCATAATCTCTGCTCTTCTCCAGCTGAATTCCAGTCAGCCCCTGCTCTGAGCAGGGTCTGTGGCAGATAGTGAGGATGTGTACATCTTCAAGGCACCCAGCAACACCCCGTGTAAGGAATTTGGAGACCTCCCAGTGGACTTATCTCCCCCACTGCACCCCAAGACACCTTGCAGGGGCTGCCCTCGACAAAGACCTCCAATCATTGACAACAAGTATCCAAAACGAGGTGAAGAAACTGCCTGCTGGTCTGCTAAATCACTAGAAAAGACTATCGTGTGTCAATCAGATAGTGCCAGCTCTGATTGCAATTATATGCCCATAAACCCAGGTCCTGACATCCCCATGAGCACAATGCCCCATCACTTTACCAGCCGAGAAAGTGAGATCCTCAAGCTTGTCCAAAAAGCAAAGTCAGTACCCCTTGACCTGAGTAACAACAATGTCATCAATGAGCTCCCTTTCAAGTCATTTGTCACCATGTCTTGGTCCACATTCAACCACACCTTTAACCCAAGGTCTTCCAAGTACTGCTGTTGGGTCTCCCATACAGACTCTGGCGACAGTGAGGAGAACTGTGTCTCTATGCAGACCCCAATGTCTTAATCTCCTGTACCCAGTGTCACTAACAACCCAGCTCCAAAAAAGAGTACTGGCAATGACAATTACATAGCCCTGCACTTCTAGGCGCTCTCCCCGAGACCTCATCACAAGCCATCCACATCATTGTCACACCAGATGAGAAAGGAGAATATGTCCTAATAGATAAAGAATAGACCCAAACCCTACAAAAGACCATACAGGAATGGACAAAGTTGTGACAGTCCTGAAGATCCTCTAAAGATGCCAAGCTATGGTAAGGATGGCCATCCCCTGACATCTCCTCTCCTTTGTGAGTTTTTGTCAAAAGATGTATGAACGTTCTGTATGTATGGTGTGGCCACGCATGTGTGTATGAAGTGTGATTGTAAATGTGTGACTGTTAACAAAAGAATGCTATTGTGTTGCCTTTAAATCATTTAATTGATAGGGAAGGAACAACAGTTGTTAAAGTACAGGTTACATGGGAGAAAATTTTCTGCTTTTATTCCATGGAGGATGAAGAGCTGTGGATTCCTTCCATACTGGTACGGCTTCATGGGTCAGAGTCACCTGAAGCAGTGGCCCAGATGAGCCTAATATTTGTTTTCATTTAAATTTGGTCAGTTCGAAATGGAATGGTCACACTCAATCACTTTTTAAAGCAAAAAAGAGGACTATGATATAGAAATGATATAGGAATGGATCCTTATTTGTTGATACTTTGTATTGGAATGCATCTTCATTTGTTGATATTAGTTAGGTTATCTAGATATACAGATACTCTTCAAACCATTCAAAGACCTATGGAATATATGGCATTTAAATGGTTTAGGGTTTTTCTTGAGAGTGAGATACAAATTCTCCTGGCATAGCAGTTACATCTGAGAGGAAGATGGGCATTGAAGAAATAAAGTTTGCCTTTGATGTGGCAAACTAGCCATTTGGGCAAAAGCTGCTCTTTCCTGAATTGTTTGACTGTTGCTTTATACACTGGACATGCAGGACCCACAGGAAAGTGACTGCTGAAACAAGATGGACAGTCATAAAAGGTTCCGGCTTCATGGAAGAGTCTGCCAGATTTTCTACAGGACACAGAAAAAAGATGACGGACAAACTGCCAACAGTTGGAGAGTTTAGAATTTCCTGCTTTGCTGAGAAGTGTGCCAGACCCATTGTGGTCTGTAGGCTAAGAATGGATGTCCCAGCTTTATCAAGAACCTTTAGGTGACTGTCTAGGGAACAAGATGTGTCTGTCAGTTCTAGAGTTTATATATTATCCTTCTATGGTCTTTGATGTAGTTGAAGATAGATAGTTATAGTAACACACTAAGATAGAATGGTTGAATTCTTATAGTTCTTCCTTGATAACTGTTTTGTTATATATAAAGAAGGGGGAGATGTTGGGACCCCACACCACAGGGTCTCTGAGTTGTTTTACAGCATAACCATGGGGACCAACTCTTTATCTGACCTCACCCTACTAACATCAATATCCTGTTGTGAAGCCTTTCACCTGGGGTTTTTGTAAGTTTGTATTTTAGGCTGCTCCACAATAAAGGTGAGAGCCATTCTCTCAGAAAGTGGACCAGGCATCTTGTCATTCATCCAAATCTCCAGCTTTCGCCAAACACTCGGACTTAGTGGTGTCCAAGGTCAGCCAGAGAGCAGCATGCACAAACAGACTCAGCCATCTGCTGGCATAGACGATGGTTCCACAGCAAAGGTTAACACTGTCATCCTAACATGTCACAGATTTTCAGGTTTAAAATAAACCCAGGAGCAAGAGTCCTCTGGGAATACATCATGCCTAAAAACTAATCAAAATGCCTTTCTTTAGTCAACATGACTCCCAGAAAGAATTAAATATGTGTTTGCTCATGTCAAGTCATTTTAAGTGAAAAGAGAAAATATTTTTATATTATATGTACATGCTTAACTGTCCTCTCTCTTCCCATGTGTATATAAGGAAATGCTCAGACATATGATTAAATAATGGTAAATTTCTTTTGAAAAAACTATTTCAGAACAGAAAGTGCATGTGTGTATGTGTACATGGACACATACATGTAATGCAAATATGACTTTTAATGAACACATATATTTCAAGAGGTAGCTCTAAATATGGAAAGCACCTAACAGATCATTCATTCATCCAGGTTCTTTATTTCACAGAAAACAAACAAACAAAATAAAACACAATGCCCCTCCCCACAGAATCTTAATACTCCTGTCAGGCCTGTCTGTGCAAAAATGGTATGTGCACACACATAAAATACACAATAAGGCTCTTCCTCAGTCCAGTCACACAGGGACATTCTTCTCCCCTTTAGTCCGGGCCAGCAACCCCTCTCCCCAGGCTCCGGCACAGCACTGACCAGCGATGCTATTTTCCAGAGGTTTGTGTGATCGCAGGAGGGGTGCCCTGAAATCTGACTCACTCTCACTCACCACTGCGCCTTTAGCACCAGGCAGTAGTCATTTAACTGTGTGGAGCAGATATTTAACTGAGCATTGAATGAATGATAATCACTGTTATGAACAATTGAAAAAATCATGCTTCATTAATGTCATTTTCTCGCCGTTTTGGAAATGTGGGTAACATCCTGTGCTGTCTGTAGGGTACACCCTTGTCCCTGGGGTGCTTCCAAATAGCTGTATAGAGACTCCACATTCCCTCTGTGTGGGTGTCTCTTTCTCTCTTTGCTTCCGAGTTTGAAGCAGGGTCCTTAGAGTTGCTGAGATCATGTTCTCATTACTGAGACACACCCAGCCCTAAACGGAACTAAGAATAATTCTGTATCTGATGATAAGGGCTTCACACTTTGCCTGTGGCAGCATGCCCTGTCCTTCAAGGCACAGCCAAGTTGGGCTTTGTGGATTTCCTGACACACACATCACCACCTGGTGTCTGGAGCATTGAGGTTCATGGGAGCTTTCCCACAAGACAGTAGACCAAGGGACGTAAATAATCTGTATAGAAAGTGAGGATCCCATTAATATCATAATTTAAAATAACAACTTCCCCCAGCAATAACCATCATTTAAAAACAATAAAGACTTCACCAGTTTCTGGAATATATAAGCAGGATGACAAATGCTGTCCACACAGCAGCTGGTAGGGAGCAGCACCAATAACCTTAGAGGTGAGGAACACAGCTGTGGGCAGAGGACTGGCAAAGACTGGAGTCATCCCAGAGGCATGGGAAGCAAAGCAGAGAGCCTTCTTCTCATCTCAGCCACTACCCAGGCTTTTGCTTTATTTCAGATTCTGGGGGTCTCTTGCATCTCTTGGCTTGTTGCCCCACCCTCCAGTTTCAAAGTCAACAGCCTAGCTCCTTTCTACCTTGCTTCTTTCTCTCATCTCTGCTTCTGTTATCGCATGTCCTATTCTGACACTGTTTTCTTCTCTTCCCTTTGAAGACCCCAAAGATGCATGGGACACATCTGGATGCACTCTCCATCTTAAGATCTGAGTCTTAGTCACTCTTGCAGGCCTCTTTTTGCCAGGAAGGAGCCGAAGATTGGAATACTGAGGAGCTGGAGATTCCCAGAACCACCACATCATAATTTAGCATGAAAAACATAACAAAAGGAGCCAGCAAGCTTTCCATGTATAAAACTATGCCAGCTGGAGCTGGAAGGATGGCTCGGCGCTTAAGAGCATGCATACTGCTCTTTCAAGAACTGGAGTTCAGGTCCCAGAACTCAGATCAGATGGCTCACAAATGTCATTGTCCAGCTCCAGGGGTATCTTGATGTCTCTGGCCCCTTCTGGCATCTATAATTACACCAAACCCTCTGCCCCACAGATAAATAAATCTTTAAAAGTAGGTCATATGCTGAGCTTGGTGTCACACACTCTAATGCCAACATTTGGGAGGTAGAGGGAGGCAGTTCTTGGACAGCCTGATCTACATAGAGAGTTCCAGGTCAGCCATGGTGCTGGGAAGCCGCTGGCTGCAAATGGCCCTTCTCACGTGCTTCCCTGCTGGCTAGCATCTGTGATTGCACTTTCACTCTGTGATAAAACTTCCTCCCAATTCCTTACTTTGTCTCTGAATTCTTTCTTTGGCAGAACCCTAAATTACAAAGCATAGATCTTAATCTCAAACGCTCTGTTTGCTCCCTCTCCAGCTTTTAAAACAAGCCACAGTTTCACTGTAGAGAGTTGCATAACCTGTGAAGAGCTTCCTGTTAGCCTAAAATATTATTCAAAAGCCAAGAAAATAGGGCTGGGGCTGGTTCAGTTAGGAATGTGCTTGTTGCATAGCTTGAGGACAGGAGCTCAATTCCCAGGCACCCATATAAGAAGTTAGGTACTACAGTGCTTGACTGCAGTCCCAGACTTGAGGAGACGATAAAGGATGCTCTCTGGGACTCAGTAACCAAGTGATCGGGTCAAAAAATAATCAGTGAGTTCCAGGTTGTGTGAGAACCCTGCCTTTGATCAAATAGTCAAGGAGTGATCGAGAAAAATAAGTAGTGTCAACCTCTACCTACACACACACATTCACGAATATACACAATAACGCGTGCACACATAAATAAATGCAATAAACAAAGATAACTGGATGTGTTAGTCATGCTCATCAAGTGTTCCAACAGCAAGTGTTCCAAATCATGGCACTAAAGAGGCCGCATTCACCAACAACACAAGCACACAGCTTCCTCTCTTTCTGCACCAGACTAAAGTACAGGAGACTTCTATTCCCAAACACAAACAGGAGGGACCAAAGTCAGGAATCTTCCAAGAACTTTGGATTGTCCCTTCCTACAGAGCAAGCCAGTAATAAAAATGCCTAGACCATTTCAGAGTTAAATAGCATGGATGGCCCATGTTAAAGCAAGTCATGTTTATTTTAGAAAGTAATAGCCTACGAAACTACTATTTTAAAAGCTCAAACACAGCCCTGTAATTTCATTATGCATTTTGCATTATTGACAAAGTAAGTGGAATTAGAAAGAGTACCCACAGCATTGTGGGGAAAGAAAAATCAAAGTATTATAGTGTAGTTATATTATCTGGTGTGAAACGGACATCAAATGTAATAAGCATATTGTTCACCCCTGTTTTAAATACTACATTTAATTTAGGATACATAGAACACTGTCAACCATTTACAAAGTGGTTAGGCTTTGAATGTAAACTGTTCCCCACAGATTCACATATCCAATTACTTGTCCACAGCTAGTGGCACTGTTTTTGGAAGCTGTGGAATTGTTAGCAGGTGGGGTCCTAACTGGAGGAAGTCAGTCTCTGGGGATGGGGTCTTAAGATTTACAGCCCCGCTCTTTGTCAAGATTATATAAATGCAGCCAAGTTCCCATCACCGCCTCCCAAGCTGCTTCTGCCACCACCACACTTTCCCTCAAAGCATGAGCAAACATAACGCAATCCTTCCCACTGAAAGTGCTTCCTGTCATGTTCTTGTTAGCGATGATAGGAAAGTAGGAGATATGTCTATATTGGCACTGAGAAGCTTGGCTGTTTCAATGATATGCTGACCATGTTGTTCTCAGACTTTTGGAATTGGCTTATGGGAGAAATGCGGAGCAGTTAGACGTTTATCTAAAGAAGTTCTAGAATGCTGTGATTGGCACTGAACAGCCTAAGAGTGGGTCTGTGAAAAAGCAGACTGCCTATGGAAACACGGATAGTAAGCAGGCCACTCACAAGGCTCCGGAGTGAGCTTGAGGTAGTCACTGTTACCTTCCAGCCACATCTCACTAGTGTGCTGGGAATTCTAGTGAGGCTGAATCAACAGCCACAGACTAATTTGTTTAGCATGGAAATTAGCATGACATTGGGGCATGTTGTCAAAGGGTTAGTGGGAGACACGAATCCCACATCCCCTTGCAGCACAGCCACGAGGTGGGCAGTTAGTTCGTTTCTGCCCCATGCTCCTGTAATAACATGCTGCCCTCTGTCCCTCATGGAGTTGGGTCTGCTCTGTCAAGTCACAAATCACAACCTCCACACTGCGAGCTAAGAAAAGACTGTTTCTCTTTACACATTGGCCATCTTAATCCTTTATTCCAGCAAAGGATAACCAGAGTTATGGAAGAGTAGAAAGTATCTCCTGTGTTGTTGAGAGGAAGAGAAACAATGTGAGGAAGCCCTTGGCTTGATGCCTACAGCAGAGACCCTGGCATTTGTATCCCGCTGGTGTCTTTTCTTTTTTTCCCCGAAGACAGGATCTTGATCAGAGCTAATCATTTACAGAGAAGCTCTAAGCGCTTTGTTCAGTTAATCTCTTGATGACCCAGTCAGGTTAGCTTTATGGTCTCCATTTTACAGATGAGGGAACATGTGCTAGAAACATAGAGAAACTGCTGACGAGGCCAGGGCTAGAGCTTCATTTCTGTCAAATGGTAGAGGTGGTAGGGCCAGGGCTCTACACTTCTAATCATCCTGGCTTTGAGTCTCAAAAAACAGCACACATTATCTTTATCATTTTCTTGAGCTTCATTTGTTTTCTCCTTCTCTAGACAAATAGTTTCTTTGATTTTTCTAATTCCTTTAACAAAAAAGTCTGGAAAGACTTGTTCGTTGACCTGCTATGGCAGATGAGAATGTTTTTTCATTAAGATTTTAATAGAATTCAATATACCCACTCTTAAGTACAAAAGGCCTTTTTATCCACCACATTGCATACCCCAGGGTCTCCATCTAGTAGGTCTCTATGGATGGGATGATCTTTGTGTTTTATTTAGTACATCTTCAAGGCAGACACCGTGTAATACCCAACTCGATAACTGCCCAACAAAGGAACTCAAGAACAGCAAAGGCAGCTTTCCACCAAGAAAGGAGAGAACTTTACCTGAGCTCTTTATTTTTAGACAATCTCCAGTTATTCATCATTCTTAATGGTGTCTTTATTTATTCCCATTTTTCAACTTTGTGTGTGTGTGTGTGTGTGTGTGTGTGTCTGTGTGTGTGTGTGTGTGTGTGTGTGTGTGTGTGTGTGTTGTGTGTTGTGTGTATGTGTGCGTGCATATGCATGCGGAGGCCCAAGGTTAATGTCAGGAATCAGTTTTGATAGTTCTTTTACCTTATTCTTTAAGGCAGGGTCTCACAATCAAATCTAGAGCTCATGGGTATGGCTAGTCCCCACAGTCAAAATGCTCAGGGGAATCCTGTCTACCTTCTCAGGCTGGAATTGCAGGCAGGCTGCCATATCCACCCACACTTACGTGGGCTGTAGGGTGTAAACTCTGATAATCACACTCATCCTTTACCTGCTGGGCCTCTTCCCAGTCCAGTTTTAGTAATTAAAAACAACAACAAAAAACTATCTTACTGATCCTGGACACAGGCACACTGAACGATCTTGGCCAATGGAAAACACAGACTACAGAGGGTTCAAGAAAGGTGGCTCCTGAATTTGTGACACATTTCTAGGGTATTCATAACTTTAGCTGAATGATCCCAGCTCAAATGTGTGATGATAACATCGCCACTCAGTCAATTAGCATGGAGAGGTGCACAGAAGCCAAGCTGTCTAGCAAGTAGCAAGTATGGACAGGGAACTGTAACAGTGAAGGTCTCCAGGCCCAAGCTTCCTCTGCTTGCCATTGATGTTTTTTGGAGGCAAAAATAACAAGCAGAAACTTGGGTCACTGTTTCTGGGGATGCATTTTGTAGTTTCAGTGGGTGGGGAGCAAGACATTCTTTCTTTTAAAGTGGATTTCAATTGGTGGGGACAGTAGACCCTTAAATTTTGGGGTTGTGCACCAAGTCCAAGAGATAACGTGAGTTGAAACAGTGGTATTTGTGTGGCTAGAAAACATAATGACCTCAAATTGTTTCTTTTTAAAAATATTTTTTAAAAATTTCCCTTGTGGGGAACGGGGGGGGGTGTCATCCCATCCAAGTAAAACTGCACAAAGGTGCAGTTTTCTCCTGTGCATTCAGTTTTTGGTCTGCCCTGGCTACATTCCTCTATGGGTACCCTTCAGATTGGGAAACTATGCTTCCATTTGAGTAAAGGCATCCATCAGTAACTATACTGTGGAAGCCCCTTGAGTAAAAAGCTCACACACTTCTGGGCTGCTGAGAGGCTCAGTGGGTAATGGGTTTGCTGCCAAGCTGGAGGACCTGTTTGATGTTTGAAACTCATATTAGTGAGAGGAACCAGCTCCATTAGGTACCCTGTAACCTATACAGTTGCTCCATGGCACATGCCCTCCCTCATTGCTTTTCCCTTAGTTTTTCCCAGCCTTATGTGTCCTTTCTCCTTACTTTAGATCACTCTGCTCTTTTAGCAAGCCAGGTTCCATGTCCCCACCTTACCAACTGAGCCTTTCATATTTGATGAGAACACTAAAAAAGACCACATCTTACTGATCCCAAATTTTAACAAGCAAAGAAAAAAAACACAACACATTTTTAATCAAAGGACGCAATAATGACAGGTTTATTTAAAAATTTCCAATAGAGAAAACCCAATAGTGTTGGAATAAAGGTACTCAATGCACAAGAGCAGAGGAGAATAGAAAAAATTAACAAAAGAAAACAAAACCAAACCGCAAAACAAAACAAAACAAAACAAAAAAAATATGTTTGAAACGGATTCCAATAGGTATCTTCTTTAAACCTATGAATAATGACCACAGTTACTAGATTTGGCAAACAATTCATTTGGAAATTAATGCCTATGTCTGTATTGTAAACTCCATAAAAACTGCTCATTGAATTCAGGCCTCTCATATACTGGGCACTGAAACAGAAGCCAGTTGATTTGCAAATAAAAGGAATTATTCATTTGTTCTCACAGTTGCAGGAAATAACCAGCTGCTTTACTGCGGTGTAGAGCAGATGAGATAAAAGAAAAGAAAGGAAAAAAGTCAGATAAAACTCTAAAAAACTGAAACACAGCAAATTCAGACACCAGCTTGCTCATTTAAGACAACAAACCGAACGTTAAGGCATAGTCTACAATTGCAGTTGTCATTTCCTTTCCCCCACCCCACCGACAAATACCTTCTAGATCCACTAGCCATTTAGACTATTCCTAACCTCCAAATATTCTGTATACACATATTTAGCAAGGAGCAAGAGCCTGACGTCATTCAGACAGCACTACAGTCAGCATACAGTTTTAGAAAGAATACTGCGAATGTCATAAAGATTCACCTTTAAAGACAAACAAAGAACCTCATTCATTTTAAACAAATCGTTTTAAAACGTTATGAAAACCCATCAAAAGATGATTCAGTGTGGGCTCGGAACCTGACGAAGAGCACACTTCAAGATTAGCGTAACACTCTGCCAAACACTCCCAACAAAAGGACTGCTCAGTATTGTTTTTCTAATAGATAATTTGTCCCTGGCCTGGCCATCTCCTTTAAAAAATATATACAAAAGTCCTGCTAAAAGTCAACATTTTAGTTGATCATATAACATAATGTCACAATGTAAACTAAACAGATTCTTGATATCAACAGCATGTTACCAATGTTGGTTAATTTCTCAATCCAACAGTTGGTCACAGAGGTCAAGTATTATCAAGGCTCCCTTGTCAGGTTTTCACCCGTCTGACATATCCATCCTTCAAGTACATGCAAGGTTCAACAGTTTGCAAGAGACAGAAGCCAGAGGCCCTTTAAGACACTGAGGAAATAGGATTGTGGGGTGAACCCATCTGGGTAAGAACTTTATCCAGCCACTGGAGAGGGCCATGCAGATGTATCTCAATCCAGCAGGGGGTGCTAGTAACATCCTGCCTGTGGTACTTGGCTCCCCAACCCTAGGAAAAAGAAAGCACATTGGTGTCATTTAACTCTCTATCTCATTGAGTCACTCTACCAAGTAAAAAATCATATGATCATTTCACATAATTATGTTTGGACTCATGGCTATGTCCCACAAGAAAACAAACATACTGCAAAAGCATGGGTAATTTTGGGGGATGGACATTGGCCACCAAAAGTCTATCCAAGGACCCCAGGATCACCTATTTAGTCTGGTGTAGTGGCACACGCCTTTAATTCCAGCATTCGGGAAGCAGGAGCAGGCAGATCTCTGTGAGTTCCAGGCCAGTCAGGGTACAGAATGAGACCTTTTTTCAAATAAATAAATAAATAAATATTATTAGTCTTGGGTAATTATAAATTTAAAATACATTCAGCAGTAATTGTTTGAGTAAAGATATTTTAGCCAGAAGGTGGTGGTGCATGGCTTTGATCCCAGCACTCAGGAAGCAGAGGCAGGGGGATCTCTGTGAGTTCGGTACCATTGTGGTCTTTAAGAGCTATTTCCAGGACAGCCTCCAAAGCCACAGAGAAACCCTGTCTTGAAAAAATAAAACCAAAAAGAAAATATTTTAAATATTTATTTCCCACTACATTAATGTTATGTTAAAAGTTTACTTACTTACTTACACTTTTAAGACATACTATTAATGGGTAGCCCTGGCTGGCCTAAACTCCCTATGTAGACCAAACTGGCCTCAAACTCAGAGCTTACCTGTCTGATTTCTGAGCACTGGAATAAAAGGCATGTATTACCAAACTGGCTTTATTTTTTAAAATATTTAATTTAAAATGTTGTGCAAATATGTGCGTGTTTGAGTATGGATTTACCTATGAATGTGTGGTATCTGTGGATTTCAGAAGATGTTGGATCCTGGAGGTAGAGTTACAGGCTGTCGTGATCCACTTCAGCTGGATGCTGGGACTGAACCCAGGACCACTGTAAGGGTCCTACACCTTTAACTGAACAATCCCTTGCCCCTTTATCTGTGTGTCCATGCCTGGAGAGTACAGGGGTCTACACTGGCTGTCTTCTTCAGTCACACTGCACTGTATTTTCTGAGATGAGTTCTCTTGCTGCACCTGGGCTTTTGCTAATCAGGCGAGACTGGCGGCCAGCAAGCCTAAGGGATCCTATCTGTCTCCCATGCTGGGACTACACACAGCACTGCACCCAGCTTTTTGTTGTTGTTGCATGAATGTGTGTTTATGTACACCCGCCCCTGAGCCCCGCGCGTAAGCCCCGCCCCTGCCCTCGGCTCGGCCCCGCCTCCGACCTCTCGGCCCCGCCCCTTCTCTCTGCTCGGCCCCGCCTCCGGCCTCTCGGCCCCGCCCCTGGCCCCGCCCCTGCTCTCTGCTCGGCCCCGCCTCCGGCCTCTCGGCCCCGCCCCTGCTCTCTGCTCGGCCCCGCCTCCGGCCTCTCGGCCCCGCCCCTGCTCTCTGCTCGGCCCCGCCTCCGGCCTCTGCTCTCTGCTCTCCGGCCTCTCGGCCCCGCCCCTGCTCTCCTCGGCCCCGCCTCAGCCTCTCGGACCCGCCCCTGCTCTGCTCGGCCCCGCCTCCGGCCTCTCGGCCCCGCCCCTGATCTCTTGCTCAGCCACGCCTCAGCCTCTCGGCCCCGCCCCTGCTCCCTGCTCCCCGCCTCCGGCCTCTCAGCCCTGCCCCTGCTCTCTGCTCGGCCGCCTCCGACCTCTTCGGCCCCGCCTCCCGCCTCTCGGCCCCGACCCTCCTCTCTCTTGGCCCCGCCTCCGGCCTCTCGGCCCCGCCCCTGCTCCTGCTCGGCCCCGCCTCCGGCCTCTCGGCCCCGCCCTGCTCTCTGCTCGGCCCCGCCTCCGGCCTCTCGCCCCGCCCCTGCTCTCTGCTCGGCCCCGCCTCCGGCCTCTCGGACCCGCCCCTGCTGCCTGCTCGGCCCCGCCTCCGGCCTCTCGGCCCCGCCCCTGATCTCTTGCTCAGCCACGCCTCAGCCTCTCGGACCCGCCCTTCTGCCTGCTCGGCCCCGCCTCCGACCTCTCGGCCCCGCCCCTGCTCTCTGCTCGGCCCCGCCTCCGGCCTCTCGGCCCCGCCCCTGCTCTCTGCTTGGCCCCGCCTCCGGCCTCTCGGCCCCGCCCCTGCTGCTCGGCCCCGCCTCCGGCCTCTCAGCCCCTGCTCTCTGCTCGGCCCCGCCTCCGGCCTCTCGGCCCCGCCCCTGCTCTCTGCTCGGCCCCGCCTCCGGCCTCTCGGCCCCGCCCCTGCTCTCTGCTCGGCCCCGCCTCCGGCCTCTCGGCCCCGCCCCTGCTCTCTGCTCGGCCCCGCCTCCGGCCTCTCGGCCCCGCCTCCGCTCCCGGGCGCTCGCTCAGCTGCTGGGCATCCGCGCTTCTCGGCCATGGAGACCCCTGGGAGTCTGGACAAGAAAGTCAAGCTGAGCGACACCGCGCAGAACGGGGGGAGTGGAGGCCGCGGGCGGGAGCGCGAGGAGCGGGGGCGGCTGTGGGAAGCGCGGGCTGCCCGTGCATCCTGCGGGAGCCGGGGGCGGGGACCCAGGCGGCGGCGGCCCCCGAGGCGAGCCCCGGGCGGGCGGGCGGGCGGGAGCTGTCTCCTAGGCTGCAGAGGCCGAGGGCTGCGGTGGAGACGGAGGAGGCGCCTCGGCAGGGGCCTGGTTTTCTTGGCTCTGCCCGGGGACTTGGCCGAGTTTGGGGCGGTGTCCACGTCTTTCCATTTCTGATTGCAGTGTGCTGAGAGCAGACCCAGCAGTGTCGCCATTCATGACTCGGGACTGCTCAGAACTGAGGTTCTCTTCATTAAAAGACTAGGAAGGTAGCCCAAGTTCACAACTCTATCCACCAATGCCCTGACCATACTGAATGAATAGGCAAAGCAATTCCTTGTCTCAGGAGCAACATTATTAAAAATCTGGCAAATTTGATTCAAGCTTGGTAGGGTCCACAAAATCATGGCAGCATCACCTATTTTTTACTGACTATGCAAACAATAAAGATGCAAAATATAAAGATGATGGATTCTTCTTCTGTGGTCAGTTCTTCACTATATTACACATCTATGTTTTTGACAATAAGACCCCAAGTGAAGAGTCTGTGAGAGTCCGTTGCATGAAGCAGTGAAGATGAAGCTGAGTTGCATTTGAGACCACAGGATGTTGAGATGTCCATGCTATGAGACATCTGTCATGGACACTCTCATAGGAGGAAGGGAAGTAGCAAACGTGTGAGATGGATAAGAAGTGAAGTCCTGGGGGTCCTGTGGTTTTTTTTATCATATTTTTATAATAAAGCTTGGGTGGCATCAGAGAGCAGAGCTACCAGTTAACTGACCAAATATAACACAGAGGTTTGGAAAACTGTGGAGTGATTGGAGACTGGAATTAGTAAGGATGGGTTGAGGGAGATTTGTTCTCTGTTTTAGATTTAGAAATGGAGGAGGCAGGAGTCACTGATGGCTGATCAATTGATTCTCTCATCTTTCAGGTTCTTACCCCATATCTGACTTCTGAGTTTTTCTTAATAAATATTATTTATGCCAGGTGGTGGTGGTGCAAACCTGTAAAACCAGCAATCAGTAAGCAGTGGTAGGCATGTCTTTGTGTGTTTGAGACCATCCTGGTCTAAAAGTACTGTTTCCAAGAGAGGCTCCAAAGCCACAGAGAAACCCTGCCTCAAAAACCAAAAGGAGAAAAAAAAATGATTACTTATATTAACAGTTTATGAGGTGCCTTAAAAGATATGCTCAGTAAAGTAAAGGGAAAGTTAAGACTCCCAGAGATAGATTAAATAATAGATTATTAACATTATATTTTTCAAATGCTACTGAAAAGGAAATAACAGCATTGGGAGATATTTAAAAAAAGAAACTGCTAAATTAAAGCAAGCTATATACTTTAGAGATACTTTGAGCTCGAAATAAAAACCAAGATATGTGTTACATCAGGGAAGAGGATTTGCTTTTGTTTCCACAGAATTGGGCAGGGGGGAACCCAGTGACCATCAAAAATGATAAAGATTATATTCAAACAGATGTTTTTCATTGAATTAAATATAACTAGCCAAACTAGAAATCTGCAAAGTTATGTTGAGGAAGGTTTTGTTTTGTCTTTCAAAAACATAATTTTCTCCAATGAAGGAATGTAAAGACCATTGGTTTTGTGGGGTTCTAGGACTGTGTCTGTTGGTAAAGAGTATGTGTGTCACTAGGTTCTGCATTTCTGGGACAGTTTTGGGTGTTGTACTGTTACTAACTAAGCTATTTTTACATGTCTAAAAGAGATTTATTACTATGCTCAATACAGTCAGGGTTCTGATTCATAAATATGTTTGACAATTAATACCAAAAGTTTAGTAGAATGCTTTGGAATTAATGATGGTATGGCTTATCTTTAAGCACATGAAAAACAGGAAAAATAAAAGTTTAACATGTACAAGTCATTGGAAGCAAAGTTGTTAAAACATGCTTCCGCAAAAATATAACTGGTGTTAAAGAATTTCCTCACTAGCATCTCTGTCCAATTCAATGATAATCAACAATGTGTTTGGTATTCCCAAATTGTTTGAAATGAAATCTGCATACTCAATGTAATTTATCATGGGGCCTTAGGTGTGTCCCAGCAAAGTTTCATAGTCTAGTAAATTATGGTGTGAAAACAGCTTAAAATTTAGTCTTTCTCGGCTGGGCCTTGGTGCCACATGCATTTACTCTCAGCACCCGAGAGGTAGAGGCAGGTAGATCTCTGTGATTTCGAGGCAAGCCTGGTCTTCAGAGCAAGTGACAGGATAGACTTCAAAGCTACACAGAGAAACCCTGTCTCGAAAAACAAAAAACAAACAAACAAAAAAAACTTAGTATTTCTCAGTAGGATGGGTTCATTGTTTACTCATACAAAAGGACATACCATACTTCCTTGTGAACCTTAATGCATAGTCCCTGTGGTAGTCTGAATGTAATTGCCCCCCCCATGAGCTCAAAGGGAATGGCACTCTTAGGAGGTTGTTTTCTTGCTGTAGGAATGGACTTGCTGAAGCAAGTGTGTCACTTAAGGGGGTGGACCTTATATATGCTCAAGCCATGAACGGTGTCCCAGATCACTTCCCATTGCCAGTGGTCAGGATGTGCAGTGCCCAGCTCCTTCTATACCACCATGTCTGCCTGCACTCTCTCATGTTGCAACATGATGATACTTGATAAAAACTCTGAAAATGTAAGCCAACCAATGAAATGTTTTCCCTTTAAAAAATTAGCCATAGCCAGAGTGTAGTGGTACATGCCTTGAATCACAGCACTCAGGATGCAGAGGCAGGTGGATCTCTGTGAGTTTGAGACCAGCCTGGTCTACAAGAGATAGTTCCAGGACAGCCTCCAAAGCCAAAGGGAAAACCTGTTTTAAAACGTAAAATAAATATTAGCCATGTACATGGTGTCTCTTCACAGCTATACAAACAAAAATTTGGTCAATCCATGATTCATTACCCTTTTGAGAGAAGATTTGAGAAACCCTGACAAATTTCCATTATATAAGATCATATTATTCACATGCTTTTTGAATTTGCTCATCATCTGTTATTAATAGAAAACCTAGTATTCAATTATAGGCATTCTTTATTTCTGTTTTTTTTTTTTTGTGGGACTCCTAACAGTGGGAGCAGGTGTTGTCTTTTTTTTCTTTTTTTATTTGAATTAGAATCAAGATTGTTTTACATGTCAATCCTAGTTCCATCTCTCTCACCTCTGCTCCTACAACTCCCCCCATCAAAAACATTATTTATCATATACACTCTCTGCTCCCCCTGGAGGGTGAGGCCATCCATAGGGTTGACATCATAGTCTATTGTGTCCTTTGGGATGGTGCCTAGGCCCACCCCTGGTATCCTAGCTATCAGTCTGGGGAGCAAGAGTTCCCCAATGTTCAGGTCATCTGTTTCTGTGGGTTTCACCAGACTGGTCTGGCCCCCTTTCCACGTCACTCATCCTTCTCTGCAACTGGATTCCCGTTCAGTTCAGTGAGTAGTTGTGGGTGTCTGTGAGGGCTATGTGGTGGCATATAAGTCAGTCATCAATCTCATTATCAGGGGAGGGCATTTAAGGTAGCCTCTCCTCTCTTGCTTAGATTGTTGGACGGTGTCATCTTTGTAGATCTCCACACATTTCCCTAGTGCCTGATTTCTACTTTATGTAACTTACAATTACAGCTATTTGACTCATGAACCCACCCAACACACTCAGATGCAGGAACCCAGCTGCTTGGCAGCACTGGGCTCCATTCCTCCTGCCTCACCCGAGTTCCGCCTGCTGCCAGTGAGGCTGCACCTGATCCATGCATTCATCCGTTTACTAATTTATTCACTCATTTGTTCGTTCGTTCATTCATTCATGGACTCGGGGCGGGAGCGAGCAGGCATGCATGGGTGAGCTCATTAATGAACCCCCAGCCACCACCACACTCTCCCACCCTGCTCTCCAGCTAGCCTGCTAGCCCTTCCTAAACTGCAGCACTGACTGCTGCCTGCATTCAGTTCACATAATCGCTCAGCTGGCTCACTCACTGATTCACTGATTCCCTGGTTCATTCACTTACAAAGCCAGCCAGGGGAGCCAGTGGTTACTAGAGAAGTTTACCCAGCTCCCTGCAGAGAACTTGCTCAGGACTACATTTCCCAGCAAGCCCTGTACGCCTGACCCAACTCTCTTCTGCCCACCCAGCTCTGGCTACATCCTGGCTTGTTAGAAACCTTTGGACACTGTTAGGATTCTTTCCTGTGATTTTTTTCCAGGGGGGGAGACAGGCGAGGGAGGGGTGAGAATAGTGTAATGAAGGGAGGATGTGGAGCCCTCTGCTCCATCCCCGTGCTGTGTCTCCCAATTGAACTTTTCCTAATTCATTTTGAGTTGGTCTGATTTAGATAGCAGCATCCTGAGAGAGGCTCTTTGATGTGTAGAAACTCTTGAATTTCCCCTGGAGGCAAAGGGAAAGTTGCTATGGAGACCAGGAAGTCATCAGGGTCTACAATCTGAGCCTGGGGCGAGTGCTATTGAAATGCAAATCGTTGCAGATCTACAAAAGGATTTTTTCTTGTGTGGGAGGCATGGCCAGGAACCACAATACTGTGTCTTTAAGCATACTCTAACCCTATGGGAGGCGCTCTTGTCACTCAAGCCCCACTAACCAATCAGGCCCTCCATGAGACCTGCCAGTCAGAAGAAGTGCTGGGCTCTTCCTGACACCAGGCTTCCAGTTTGTTTTGAAGAGGAGACTGCAATTTTGTTTGCTGTGGTGCCGTTGCTGCTGCACGGAACTGAGCAGAGAGCTTCATTGATCTGGAAAACCTCAAAATGGTGAGCTAGGGGATGCTGTCTGAAGATTGGGAGGAACAGATGGTGAGGTGTGGCAGACAGTGTAGTGAGTCCTCCCTGTATCTGTGGGGAGAGTGCGACCTGATTCACTGTCTTATAAAATCCCAATTGGCTCATGTAAATTCTTTAACCTATGGGGAGGTCTCTCACTAATTTTCCTTTATAGGCATAATTTGATGAGAATATTGGGAGCAGGAAAAACTGATAGTCTGGTTTCTAGAAGTTCTGAATGTTGCATTCCATTTTCAGGTTTTTATTATAGATATTGCCAATAGTTTAGGAACTTGTAAAAAAAATGGTGATGTGGATTGTCTTTCACCAACACATGATTAAAATGCTTGTAACATGGTGGTACAAATAACCACAATGATGTGATTCAGTGAAGTTTAGTTCCAGGGGAGAAAAGGAATTTCTGATGTGTAGAGATTTCTCAAGTGTGCATGGTGCTGTGCAAGTAGATTGGGCAAATTCCATGTGATGTGTCATTATCCATGAAATCGGGTTTAAAATGTATTACAAGTCTCTAGTCCTTGTAGCATGTGGCCATAAGGCGTGTTTCATGTTTTCAAAATAATTTTTGAGATTACATATGCATCATACTCACATTGTCTTCTATATCCAAGCCCAATCAATACCCCATTGTTTTCTAAACTGTGGTCTGGTTTTCGTTAACACAATTTCACAGTAACCACTGTTAGTGTATGAATATGTGCTGGAAGGACTGTGCTGTCTGAGTTATATGGTGACCCTAGGCAATGTGGGTATTTTTTGGGGGGTGTTAGTAGTCAGGAATACTAGTGTCAGACAATTATTGGGTTTTTGTCATGGTTCCTTCTGCCTTTGCTGAAATGAGTTGTAAGCAAGACCACAAGTTATACAATGGTGACTTTGGTGTTCAGAGCATGTCTGTTGAGCTATCATTTTATTTAGTTATTTAGTTATTGACTGCTTGGTTTTTAAAGACAGGGTTTCCCATGTAACAGTCATGGCTATACTGGATCCACCTAGTAAACCAGTTTGGTATTAACTCACAGAGATCTTACTGCCTCTGCCTCCCAAGTGCTGATATTAAAGATATGTGCCACCACCACCCAGTGAGCTTTTAATTCTCTTGGGACCTGAATGGAACATGAGCCAGGTTTTAGTTCTCTTGATACATCTGTTGACCTTTGAAGTGGCCTTTGTCCTCTGTGTCTATCAATATGGATTTACTGGGTAATGGGAAACTTTGCAGCCTTGGCATGGGAGGATATATTTCGTGCAGCATCACAGCCAAGTGTTCACATATGGGCACTGCTTTTTTTGCAGTAGGAAGATAGATTAGAAAATTGAATGTTTGGTTTCTAGAAGTTCTGAATATTGCAGTCCATTTTGACGTTTTTATTATAAATATTGCAATTAGTTTAGGAACTTGCAGAAAACTGACCATGTGAATCGTCTTTCACCAATACATGATTAAAATGCTTGTAACGTGGTGGTGCAAATAACCACAATGATGTGATTCAGTAAAGTTTAGTTCCAGGGGAGAAAAGATTTTCTCATGTGTAGGGATTTCTCATGTGTAGATTGGGCAGATTCCATGTGATGTGCCATAATCCATAAAGTCAGATTAAAAATCATTTTTGTCTTTTCTTTTTTGGTTAAGGAAGCATTTCTTTCTTTTTTTAATGTAAACTAGAAACAAACTTGTTGTACATGTCAATCACAGTTCCCTCTCCATCACCTCCTATGCTGCCCCTCAGTGACCCCTTATTTAATCCACTTTCTGCTTCTCAAGGAAGGTGAGGCCTCTATGAGTGATTTTCAAAGTCTTTCATATACCTTGGATAAAGGCCCAGGCCCTCCCCTGTGTCTCCAGGCTGAGAGACTGATGGTTTATGTGGAATGGGCTCCCAAAGACATTTGTATAACATGAATAAATAGTAATTCACTACCACATGCCCCACAGATTGCCCAGTCCTCTTACCTGACACTCATGTTTGGGGGGGCCTGGATCAGTCCTGTGCTGGTTTCCCAGCTATCAGTCTGGGGTCAATGAGCTCACCTTTGTTCAAGTCAGTTGTTTTTGTGAGTTTCTCCACCCTGATCTTGACCCATTTGCTCATCACTCCTCCCTATCTGAAACTAGATTCCAGGAGTTTGGCTCATTGTTTAGCTGAAGGTGTCTGCTTCTGCTTTCATCAGCTACTGGATGAAGGCTCTAGGATATCATATAAGGTAGTCAAAGATTTCATTACCAGAGAAGGGCATTTAAGGTGAACT